>NC_059355.1:21013849-21313849 GCF_019703515.2 Myxocyprinus asiaticus
TGTTTATATTTTAGATACACATTATTATAAATCTTTAATACCTTAGAAGCATTATTGTAAAGATCCACAGTAACCATTTCTTTGCTTCCATTTAGTGTTTATTTTGAATGGTAGGTTCAGTTGTCATGATTGTTGAATTTCAACTGTCAAAATAAAAGATTGAAAGCATGTATTGTTGTTGTGCTTTTATTGTTCTGGCCAATAGCTTCATATTGTTTTAAAAGAGCAATAGTGTATTGGTTGGTATGTATTTACGTAAAATTAAAGTACACCATTCTTTTATCTGCTGAAGTAACATTTTCACATAATTAAGCATATTGATTCCTGTATAAAACCTTTAATTTGAAGAACAAAAGAACCACAAAAATATGTATACTTATAGGAATATATTGTAAAATTGGTAGACCTTAAGGTGGTTTTAACAAACTTAATGTTATTACATCCCAAGCACTGTAAATTAATTGGAAAGTGTTGCATATTTAATGGATTATTTGATTTTAGAAATTAAAAATGTTCTATGAATTTTTGTGAATATATCGATGATCACATAAAATAAAAGCTTAGATCTGTGAACACACTAACCATAAACTTTTACATAGGGTTAATTACATGTAATTTTACATAATTTTTCTGTATTTAACCAATAGAATCCAGTGCTGTAAAAGTGATATCTCATGGATAAACAGTACATTGTAATAGTTTGTAGGCAGGTCAACCAATATTTAACGGATATCCACTGTACATTTATAGGTTAAGAACATTTATTGACAGATTACCTCTGTTGAAAATTTTTAAATAAGATTTAAAAAACAGTAAAGCAACGGTTAATTTAAATAATTTTTCTTTATTTTACTTTTAAAAATGTGTACTTTGACAAGCGCATGTTGTAGATTGATTGAATAATTCATAGAAACAACATAATTCTGCTGTTATTTAAAAGATAGCAACCTTCAAATTGTGGGCTTTAATTGTATTTATGCAGTATTTCCTTGATTTTATTACATTTTAGAGATGTTTTCTAACAATAAAAATGTGTAATTCTACTAAAATTTGGCCGTAAAATTACAAAGAATATATAAGGGAAAAGCTGTAATTTTACAGTAATTCATTGTTGAATTAAGTATAGTATTTTACTGTAATTTTATGGTAATAGTTTGGCAACTTTTGCTGCCGGACAATTTACCTTTTTTTTCTTTTTTACTTTTTTTTTTTTTTTACAGTGTGTCAGGGGAGCAGCCCACCCTTTTTATCAGAAGCACTCTCTACCTGTCAATCATTGTGCAGATTCAGATGTCTCTGAAGGGCAGGGCTTTGAAGAAAGGGTGTGCGGTTGAAACGATGGGGGTGGTCTAACTCAGTGTCAAACCCTGCTGAAAAAAACATCTTAAACCAGCCCAAATTGGTAAGCTGGTCTAGATGGTTTGCCGGTCTGGCCAAGCTGGTGCTCAGCTGGTTTAGCAAGTTTTTTTTTGTTTTTGTTTTTGAGAAAGGTGGAAATCAGAAAAAAAAACAATAACAAAAAAACAGCTAAAATCGCTTATAGTACCTTAAACTGTCGATGTTACTGACACCTTAGGCTTTGCCTTGATTTACTTGTGTATCATTATGGTTACCTGAGAATCGCATGGAGCCTCCTCTCATGAAGAGGGGAGGGGCCTGAAAGGCGTAGATGACATCACTCTCTGAGATACTCGTCATATCATCTTCATCAGAGAAAGAACGTTGGAATCCATTTGAGTTCATATCTGTCAAAATCACCTAAAAGTGAAACAAAGAATTTTGATCTGATCAGTTAAACATCCTTGTGCACCGTGAAATGGATTATTCTGAGGAACGAGAAACTTGGGTCCTAATAAACACAGAAGATTTCAAGTTGTTCTCCAGCTGTTATTTTCCAGAAGCTGTTGTCACATCACAAACAAACAGATAAGGGGATTTGAGCTCAAACACTCAGCATGACAAACTATTAGACTCAGCGGTAGGTTTGTCTCTCTTGCTTGTTTTCTTTATATTCCTCACTATATTACAATGTTTCACACCACTGTTTTATATCACTGTTATATATATATATATATATATACACACACTGACAGCAAAATGTTTGGAATAAGGTACAGATTTTGCTGTTTTGGAAGGAATTTGGTACTCTAATTCACCAAATTTGCATTCAACTGATCACAAAGTATAGTCAGGACATTACTGATGTAAAAAAACAGCACCATCACTATTTGAAAAAAGAAATTTTCTATCAAATCTAGACAGGCCCCATTTCCAGCAGCCATCACTCCAACACCTTTTCCTTGAGTAATCATGCTAAATTGCTAATTTGGTACTAGAAAATCACTTGCCATTATATCAAACACAGCTGAAAGCTATTTGGTTTGTTAAATGAAGCTTAACATTGTCTTTGTGTTTGATTTGCCACAGTATGCAATAGACTGGCAGTCTTAAGGTCAATATTGGGTCAAAAATGGCAAAAAAGAAACAGCTTTCTCTAGAAACTCATCAGTCAATCATTGTTTTGAGGAATGAAGGCTTGAAAATGCTTGAAATTGCCAAAAAAAAAACAAAAAAAAAAAACCGGAAGATTCCATACAAAGGTGTACACTTCAGTCTTCAAAGACAAAGGGCAACTGGCTCTAACAAGGACAGAAAGAGATGAGGAAGGCCAGATGTACAACTAAACAAGAGGATAAGTACATCAGAGTCTCTAGTTTGAGAAATAGATGCCTCACATGTCCTCAGCTGACAGCTTCATTGAATTCTACCCGCTCAACACCAGTTTCACGTACAACAGTAAAGAGAAGACTCAGGGGTGCAGGCCTTATGGGAAGAATTGCAAAGGAAAAAGCCACTTTTGAAACAGAAAAAAAAAAAAAAGAGTAAAGGTTAAAGTGGGCCAAGAAACACAGACATTGTACAACAGATAATTGGAAAAAGTGCAGTGGTGGGCCGTGCATTTAAAGTCTAGGGCTCTAGGCCTTCAGTGTGATTCATGCCATTAAGAAAACACAGTTTCACAAAGAATAAGACACCCTATGCCTTTGGGCATCATACATTATGTCACAGCTAACTAGTAATAGCAATTAACATTTTAAAAACACATTCATGCACGAAAGCCAGAACTTGAAATGACACTTAATGCTCAAGCAAGCCTAATTTTAACTGCAGCATGACTGTTTTGTGAAAACGTCTCCTGAACAGACATTCAAAAATCATAATTTTCCATATGAATCTACCAAGGAGGTCTATAATACCTGGAAAAATCTATCTAATAATATTTGAGATTTAAATGTTGCTTGCAATAAATATCATTTCGTCAGGGTACACGGTTATGCTGCGTTCCATTCAAGTTGGATGTGGGATATTCCTACTTGACATCTCCGACCATAAATGCATTCCAATCCCCGATATTCGAAACTGCAATGCTCCCGTTAGCTTAGCAGGGGTTTGACTCTCATTAGAGATGTCTCCTAGCAACCCAACTGATAAACAATGCTGCAGCGCTAGCATTTGTGCTTCAGGTGTACGATTATCAAAAGAGATTATAATTTACCATGTTTTATACACCTGTTTCTGCAGGCGTTTGTTAAACAAGCTTTAATATAATGTAATGTGGAAACGAACTCATTTATCGATATTACTTAATAAAGTGAATGTTTATCACTTACTTTGTATATCTCCCTGAGTGTCGATATATTTGTGTGACATCATGCACCTGCAACTCCAGTTGAGAATTTCTGCATGAGCCTACAAGTTGTAATTCTGACTTTAAGATGCATTCCACTGCACTATTCCTAGTAGGAAGTCGTAAAATCTGACTTTCCAAGAATGGAATGCAGCACTACTTTTCAAAACTTGATCTGACACTGAATGCTCAAGCAGCCTAATTTACACTTAGAAAATTCCTGATGTTGCTATAACAATGCAAAAAGCACTTACCAATTTACTTGAAGTGAAAATCAGTCCTCCTTTCCTGTCTAATTAATCAGTTGCAAGATCATGCAGAATATCTTAGGTTTTTAAATCCATAAGGATCTCTTTCTCAATGGCAATACCAACATTGATGACAGCCGACTCGTCAGCAAGATCTCGTGCTTTTCGCTCTTGAATTACGTACATCACTTAAAGTGTGATTGCGTCACTCAAGGCCAACTAGAAGGCCTTGACTGGGACATATCTAAAGATCACACCCACCAAGAACAAATAAATCAATCTGATTGGCTGATGAATCTGACAATCTGACATTAGTTGCTCATTCATTTGCACTGTTGAGGGATTCTGTGGAAATTCTGAAGGCCTGAGGTGGTGGAGCTCAGACTCACACGCTGCTTTGGCTAACGAGCTCAGCTTCGGGCATGCGATTTGTGAAACAGTTGTCACACTTTGCTTTTAAGCATCAAGGAATCAATTCTGACTGGATAAACTTTTAGTTTTTTTCTATTTGTTTGTAGATTATTTAAGAGTGGAAAGCGATTAAAAATACATAGGCAAAAAGGTGATTGAGAATGAAAGGATGAAAAATATTTATTTATTTGGCATGTTAGGCCAGCAGAGAAGGCTTTGCTGGCCCTGAGAAATTGCAACTGGAAAAGAGTGTTATGGATCTTAACCATTTTGTGGGATCAGCTAGACTGTAAGGTGCGTGAGAAGTGCCCGACAAGACAGCCAAATCTATGGCAAGTGCTGCAGGAAGCGTGGGGTGAAATGTCACCTGAGTATCTGGACGAACTGACAGCTAGCATGCCATGGATCTGCAAAGCTGTCATTGCTGCATGTGGAAGATTTTTGATGTTTTGTGTGTGTGTGTGTGTGTGTGTGTGTTTGCATTATGCAAAGATACAAATTTTCAACAGCAGGATTCTAAATTGTTGTCACATGACATTTTCACATTGGATGTTTAATTTAGCAAATGGCGTCAAGTTATCACCCAAGAAATAAAAGTGGTTGTTTAACATTTTTAATGCGAACTGTTTCTAAGACATTCACTAAAAAGAACCAGTTCAAAAGAACGATTTGTTCACGAACTGGACATCACAAGGGGAGACACCATCTAGAATAGTACTAGCACATAATTTCAGTGTCCACATACAATATGTCTGTAGGGCAGTCAGTAATCCTTTTTTCCTTTAATCTCTGGGGAAGGCTGTGCCCTGTACCCATGATTCCGACCTCACACATTGACTGCTTTTACATGGACACCAGAAAGCGGGTTATTGCGAGAAAACAGCATTCCCGTTTACATGCACTGTATAGAAGGCATTCTCTTAACTCACGTATACTGTATATATGGGTCAATAAGCAGCTTTTTCCACAGCAAGGTAATTTCCCCACAACGCTTGTGTAAATATCAAACATGGGATCCAAGGAAGACTTCGTAATTTTATTCTCTGTTCATTCGCTTTATTTCCAAATATTCCAGAGTTGTTGCTGTGTTTGTTTGTTTAACTTACTATCGCAATCTGCAGCTGAATTGCAATGCAGTAGTGGGGTTTTTCTCTTACATAAAACTCTGGGATTCCCCCAGTGTACGAGCACATATACACGGATGTTAGGGACAGTCGATATTTTACATTCGTGTGTATAAATGGGTATAGTTTATAGTGTATGTGATTTACTGTACTGCCAGAAATGTTGATTTGTTTCCATTGTGTTGACTTGTTGTTGGGCTCTCTCCTATGACTTTTGTTATCCCGGTCTGTTCCACACACGCACACTCATACACCCATCAGAACGCCGTTTATGCGTTTACATGGCCACAACAAGCCACGTTCTCTCGAAGAAACCTAGGTGTGTTAAACTGCTTCTCTTAATCCCTTAAACGGCATAAGGAAATCAGCATTCTTGTTTACTTGACGTTTTAGAACGATACTTTCTGCTAAAACCCTGGAATAAACCATTTTCTTAAGTGCATGTAAACGTGGTCATTATGGCGGCTTTTAAAGGTGCACTCAGTAACTTTTTGTTCGTGTCATCTTGGACTTACAGTGACACCTAGTGGTGTGGCAGCATCATTCAAAATCAATAGTTTTCAGTCACATGTGCCATGGACCCTTTTCACAGACATGTTATGATGCATTTCCAATGTAAATGTAGCAAACTTTTTATATTTCCAATTTTACAAATATTTGGCGTAAATTTGTAACATTTAATTTTGTATTATGTTACCCTGGAGTAAGTTTTAAAAATCGAGTTTCCACTGTGATGAGGCTTCTAACACAGCTGCTGAGGGAGTGACAGCCTACAGGTATTTCTCTTTTTTTACTGCTGTTATCAAGCGCTATATATTTTTAACTTCCTTTGAAAAGCTGTGAAAGCGCAATTGTTGATATTTTCTTTTGTTGTTGGAGCGTTCAATACAACACAAAATTGTATTAACTAATGGGGCATGTGTGTATTGCAGTGTAGATTATGAAAAGGAAAAAAAGAGAGAGATGGTGGACACACACACACACAGCACCAACAGCTCTCACCTGGTCTGGAGAGATCTTCCCCTCCTCTGCTACTATGGCCCTGAGTGTCGAGATAGACCCAAAGAGAGGCAAAGCCAACCCTACTCTCAGAAAGCATTGCCCTTCAGTGTTAAACACCAGAGTTACATTCAGGGCCCTAAAAACACAAACAGACAGTGCATACATATTTAGAACATCATGTAATACATACGCACAAACAAACCTTAATTAAAAACAATAAAATTTTAAAATAAATAAAAAAATAATAAATAAATTAGAACAAAACACTAGTTGCAAAGTCTATGTTACCAAAGTTCCTTCTTTGCTAAAGGATGAACAATGTTGCGTTTGAGCCCTATGATAAAGGTGACATTTTTGTGCAATACCCTTTGCCAAAAGATGATTATGAGCCCTCCGACAAAGGTGGCCGTTGTTTGTAAAATATAGTTGCCGCAGAATGAACAACGTTGAGTTTGGGCCCTACGATAAGTGTGAACGTTATTGGTGCAATATCCTTGCCAAAGGATAACAACGTTGCCTTTAAGCCCTATGATATGACAACGTTGTTATGCAGTACCCTTAGCCAAGGGAGAAATAATGTTTGATTATGAGATTATGAAAATATACTGTAAACAATGAATTGCCATGTGAAGGGAATTAATTGCTTTATTTATAAACCACATTTGCTGTGTTGTGGGACACTCTAAGGACATGGATTGGCCACTAGCAGGAGCAGAGCGGTTGCCCTAGGAGAGAATACAGCAGTGAGCATGGGGGTAGTATGAATGTGTTGGAGGAGGAGACCCGCAGTTGCAAAAAAGCATAGACATCAAATACTAATGAAAGTTTAGAAATAGAAAATGCCTAAATAGTTTATCCTATTCTTAGATGACTGAAAGGTGAAGGGACTGCCGAATGCCTCAAGATGCAGATCGAAAGGGCAAATGTGTAACTACGAATAATGACGTGATGTTTGATGTCGAAACTTCTGTTGAAGCCTGTGTCAAACCAGCAACGTGTATGCATGATTCATGACATGTGAAGCTTCAGTTGACTGAAAATTCGGTATCTGCTTGAAAGAAGCACTAACCAGTACAGGTTTATCCCAATAAGTAATACAATACCTTACTTCCCTGCTACTAAATATTACTGCCCTGACCATGAGTACAAATAAAGTGAATGGGGAAAAATACAGAATTGCATTGATAACATAAAATAAAGTGTAATGTTGTTTTAACTAACGTGGTTGTTAAACAATGTAGAAAGCATTAATAGGGAGCTTGAGTTTTGACCAGCAGATGCAGAAAATGAAATGTATTCAGGAAATTGAGTAATGAAGCTTGGAATATCAATGCCCCATTGTTTAGAAACATAGTCCTATCACTAATAAAGAATTAATAGACTGAATACACTGAAATGATGGCAGAATGACTCTAATAAAACATGAAACATAACTGTGATATAGGAATTAGTACCCCCTGGTTTGATTTGATACTTTCTTGTATAAAAGCAGCAAAATGCATTATGCTGTTAATGTAATACAGAAATGTAATGAGCGATGCCTACTGCTAGGTGTCATAGGCACGCAGCACGGATGATGCTATCCTTTTAAAGAGAATGCGGAAGTAGACATCCAAATTCAAGAAAACACTTACGTGCGAAAGGAGCAACCAACAAAACGCGAGAGCATCATCTTAACTTAATGGATGTAATCAGATCCCATACGCTAAGTACTTGTGCTTTATGACATGCATGAATATTGGATCTTGATTCCCCAGTGAGGGGTACACTCGTTTACCCATGTGACGTCATGTGACCAGCTATATGCATTGACGATTGTTCCCCCAAAAGAAGAATAGACTGAGAACTTAGCGTATTTTTCTGATGGAGACCAGCTTCTGAGGAGCATGGACATCATGATGAGTAATTATCCAACATGAAGCGACTGTTGCTTGGAGAAGCGAGGCATAATGTGTGACATGATTGTGTGTTTCACACACATGAGTGTGGTGAAAACACGCCAGTATGCAAACAATGAGGGCCAGCTGAGCAGGCTTATAAAGCAGAGGCTGTATTGTGATTGGATGAGATGCCTGACAGAATGAATCCCGAGATCTTCCTGTTAGAACTAAGCTTACATGTAACAGCGCTATTGTAGCCAGTTCCCTGTGTATTGCATGAGGTAAGTACCAGTTTTATGTTGGTTGAAAAGATTCTGATTGTGTGCGTAGAGACAGGTGTGCCTGTTCAATTTATCAGCCCGTTCCATGTAGAATTTCCTAACTGAACTTAGTCATTTCAGTTGGGACAACGCTCGGAAATAGATTAAAGATTTTTATTGATGGTAATGACAGTGGAGTAGGTTTGGTCTTGCCGGACTAGATCTACTTTACGTATGAAACATGATGCTGCTGATACAGAAGAGACATGCTTCTGCTGCTGTACAAACATCAAGATAAAGCCCCCAAACAGCGATAGTTGAAGATAAACAATACAAACAAAGGAAAAGAATCAATGCCCCTTCCAACCCAAACCAAGCAGATATGACCACCAGATTTGTAAGTTGCAGTGAGAGGGATTTCAGTCACATGTAGCTGGCCATGTATCCCTAAATGTGTTGATTATGTGTTCCTGATGGGCTTATCTAATGACATGAAAAACTAAGTCTATGAGTGGTTAAAACTTTGTGAATAGAATTTCCTAAATGAAGTTAATTGTTATTTCAATTAGGACAACTCTGGAATTAGAATAAAGATTTAAATTGATGGCACATGATAGCGGAGTAGGTTTGGTCTTGGTGGACTACAGTATATCTGCTTTACGTATGCTGCTGCTTGACATGAGTCAATATGCTGCTGATGTTGAGACAATACAAGCAAAAGAAAAGAAGCAATTCCTCCAACCAAGCAGATCCGTTGCCAGACCTGTAAGCCACATTGAGGTTGATTTCAGTCACGTGTAGCTAGCCCTGTATCCCTGAGTGTGTTGATTATGTTTCCGATGGGTTTCTCTAGTGACCTGAATAACTAAGTGAATGAGTGATTAAAACTAAGCGACTAATCTGACTATGTGTGCAACTGAAGACTATTATTATAAAGTGCACTAGGAGCCCTGCCAGGGTTTAGACTATGGACTAGCATGGCACAGGCTGACAGCATGCCCCAGCAACTATTCAGTATGTCTCTGCAACTGGGCTTGATGTACACTCATAAGCTGCTGAAGACCAGCGACCCATTTCTTTTAAGATGGCCAAAAGAACCCTGGGTGCTGCAGTAGTTTCTGCACCGATCCTGAAAGTGTGACTGGTGTATGCTTCTGGATTGAGTCTGTTGAGTATACATAGTTGCTTAAGCTTGGATGACAACCACATACTTGTCATAGGTTTCCCTTCTGCCAGAAGGAAGAGAGGATCCGAGGGCAAGGTGTAGTTCTGGGATCACAGGGATCAGGACATGGCAGAGGAAGTACACAAACCTGTGATAGTATGGGCTAAACAATTGATGTACCTTTTTGGGCTTCTCTTTTTTGTGCTTATAAAGACATTAAATTTGCTTTAGTCAAGAAAACATCAGAAATGGTTAGGTCTAGTGAAGGATTGAATGACAGTTTGCATGTGAATTCTCTAGACCTTAAAAACCCATAAAAGCTTTGAGGACAACACATTCTAGGAGGATGCTGTATAATCATTAAAAAACAGACCTTACCCGGTAGTGAGAGAGGTAAGTGTTTATCTTTACCTTTGGGGAATTCTCTCTTTAGCCCATTCAGGGGCAGCTGAATGGAGGGATGGCCAAGAAAACAAATGGTTTTAGGATCATTCAGTCACAGATGGAAATTAATGCCTGCTAGGGTGGCTTGGTAGAGCTGGGTTGCAATTTAGGAGAGTTAAAACAGTGTACTATGGAGGACAGGCAGTGGACAAGTTTGCTGGAAATGCGGGAACAGAAACCAGCACAGAAAGATAGGAATGAGCCAAGGCAGAGTCATAGATTTGAAAAATCATGAATAGAAGAGAATAAGGAAGTGCCAGCGATCTTATTTTATAAAACTTGAGTTTGGTAGCATTTAGAATGAAGTTTGAATTATGCAAGTCCAGCTGAGTCCAGCTAGTCGATGAACTAAACAATTAAATAAGGGAATCGAAGAGCAACCTTTAATAATAATACTGGTTGTTGCATAAGAAAGTGATCCGTTACCTTGCCATACCTTACCCCAACTAAAGGCACATGATTGTGATGGGGTAAAATTAAAAAAGCACAATGATTTAGACTCGGGGGCAAGATAAAGGATTTCAGGAAGACAATTTCTGCAAACCACCATTCCCAAATATTCCACTAAAGCCAATAAAGGAAGCTGCATCTGTAAAATTCGAATGTGTTAGTATTGAATTTGTCATAGAGCCCACACCAGTGTGCTGCCTGCTCCCAAAAATCAGCTTATTTTAAAATATGTGAAAAGCAAAATATCTGCATTTAGATGACACTTAAAATATTTGTGTTATTCTCTGCATTTGACATTAATCCATGGAGAGGCATGCGCATGACACGTGTGCACCTAGATAAATCAGTAAGAACTGTGGTTACATGCAATGCGAAATCGCATAATGAGCAAATCTACCCGTGTCGAAATGCGCATATTGTGAAAATATCCATTCCAGTCATTTAGAGGCGAGCCCAAAAAGCATGTTTGACTGGCAACCTTGATAGAGAATTACAAGGTCCTGAAGGTCTGGAACTCATTTAAACAGTTTGAGAAGTCTGGACATAAAAGCGTGTAATTGCCCTAATGAGAATTAGTTGTGCTTATAGATTTGTGGAAACAAAAGAGGACATGCACTGACGAATGCGGCAGGTTCTCAAGAGAAAGAGAGTCTACCATCTGGCTGACTGTTGAGGCCACATCAAGTTTAAGAAACAGACCCTTAAAGTAGAAATACAGCGGTCTGGTGAGGAACTAGGAAAATCGATTGCTTAATAAAGTTGTGCTCAGCAGTTCACATTATGATAGATACTCTGTTGTCATTAGTGGAGAAATGCTTGATGTTTTAACACTCTGCATTACAGATGTTTCTTAATAGAAATGTAGGCGTCTTTACACAGCAGTGTTAAGCCCACGCTAGCCTGCTCAATATTCTGTGTAAAGACACAAAAGCCAAAGTAAATTAAGCCTGCTCTGACCTACCTCAGTAGTTCTGAAGCTGTGTTAGTTCTGTGTAAATGAAATACAGAATTACAGCAGCCGTAAACATTGTTGTTGTCCTCATAGAGCATATATTTCATAATTTAGTTTTATTTTTAAAAGTACAACTTCATATTTTTATTTATTTAATATTTCTATATTCATAATTTTATATTTAATATGTTAATCTCACAACATTATTTATGCAGTTGTTACTGCTGTGTAAAATGCATTTATGCCTGCTCTGAGCAGTATTAAACAGTCTGTGTATATACACTTAAAAGCAAATTCAGATGCAATTTCTGTGCCACCTTTGCAGTGTAAAGATGGCTTTGGTCAATGAACAAATCTGGATGAGATTTGAGTCACTGAGATTAATTAATATCACCACCACTATTCTCAACCTCCTTTTGAATTAGATGATCTACAACATCATACTCCTTAAGTTCTGTCAGCTTGTATCCCTATACACTCCTAAGGCAACATTCAATTTAGCTGAGGTTGGACTTTAGAAACTTTGTGGTCACACTCTTTAAGAACGACAGAAACATGCTACAATCCACTATGCGCCTGTCTATGAAACCAGAACAGCAAAGTAAGATTTTGATTAAATTTATGTTGTTACCTGCTGAAATATGGCTGCGGATGCTAAGTTGTATTGCTGATGCAGGAGGAATGAATGGACCGCTGACGAAACTGGAATAGCTAAAGACAGGGAAAAACACTGACTGACGTCATTTGTGATGTCGCGGGGGTCCGCTGGGGAAGTCGAAGAAGCAACGTGGAAATCCGATGAAAGCTGCGTGTGGGGATTTTCAACCGCTACAATCCTGCTATCCAGCTTATCTATGGATTCTTTCTTTGCCATCATTGCTGCAATGATTGATTATTATTTGAAGATGTGTCAGGGTTTCACTTTTTTAGCTGGAGGAATAAATGGTGCCACCTGATTGCGCCTTGCCTTGGTTATGGGCATGCGTTGGCTAAGCCCAAGTTGGATCTGGAGTTCTTGAGAGGACAGAAAGAATTCTAACAACTCTTCGTGGGACAACCGGTTGGCAGAGATATTTCATGGTAAACAAATCCTCCAGGATTCTGGAAATCATCCAGTCCACAATGGAAATGCGCTTTTGGGCCACATGAGCACTCCAGCATATTTTACATGAAAGATTTACGTTTCCCTCGGTGTCCACAGGTAGAAACTGAAGCTTGGCCAACCCAATCATGAGTCCAGCCCACCTTGGTGGACAAGACACCAAATAGGTTTCATCCATCTTGTGAGACATGCTGATGGAGAGTGCTGTAAGCAAACGGCGCTCCTGTTATAATGAATGGAGATACACCACAAGTGCTCATGGGCCAAGATAGCTCTGGGCTTTCAGGGCTACAGTACATATCCTGTTTTTGTTTTATTCAATAGCACCGAGCCAGATTCATTTATGCCTTTTCTCGCTCACTGCGCTACAGGTGCCTCTCGCCCTCAAATTAATGTGACCGTAGCGGAGACACACAACAAGCAGTAATATAGCTGCAAGCAGCTATGACGGACCCAAGCGCTATGGGTCCATTTCCACCGGTGGCTTTCAGAAAACAATGCATGATGGATGCATGCATTTGGTCGAGTAAACAAGACACCATGTCTTACCTTCTACTCAGACATAATGATTAACAACTTTGATGTGTGCAAATGAAATAAATGTGTAATTATGGCAAGTTCTGGAATACCCTTGAACATCTATTGTTGCCAGCTGGAGGCCCTACGACCGTGACCCACCATAGCCTACCTTCATGTCTTAAGCATTATTAATCATATGGCTGAGTTTGTGAAATACACCCGAAAATACTACAACATCATGTATTTTGATCCATTGCCATGACAACGCTTTTCAAGATATCAAGAATCCCTTCACAGTTTTACATCAGCGGTGACCTGACATTATTGTTAAAAATTTTGAAGCGATTTGGGTAAATATAAAAGGACTTTTTTAAAGTCTGTTGCATGTGTCCCACTTCCTGCTGTCAAGTGGTGGTGCATAAAAGACCATGACCCACAAAAGCCACATCCATGTGATCAGCCCCCAAGACCGAACATACAGCCAATTTTGATCTAAATCACACAATGCATACACTTCCTGTTTTACATTTTTTGCCATTTATTGCCTTGCCATGGCAACACCGTTCAATATATTACAAATCTGTTCGCAATTTAGCCTCTACAATGTCTTGTCATGATGCTGCACAAATTTGGTGCCAGTCACATGAATCACCCAGGAGGAGTATTTAAAGGTTCAGAGAATCAATCAATCAATCAATCAATTGTAATTTTACATTTTTTTGCTAACTGATTAATTTGACATTTTTGCTATAATTTAATATAATTATTTATTGAAAAAATATGTAGATCTAAAGATTATATTGTAATGAAGTCATTTACCATTTTTATTTATCCTTAAAATGGCTTTCAATTAAATTATCAAATGTAATTCAAGGCATTAGGTGTTAAGATAGTCCAAGTCGATTTTAATATGTCATTTAGGCTTGTAATTTCATTGCAGTTCTGTGGCAATAGGTTTAAATTTCTTTTATTGTTGCATTTTTTCTCTGTTTCTGTCAAAATAAATGAAGTACATTAACTTTGAGTCTGCATTCGTTATTCATACGCACAACTGTTTAAATAGCCTCTAAATTAATGTTGGGCAAATAAGGACATAAATAAGTTTAGAATACTGCATGTACACCTATAGAATAATTATTAAAAGTAAAAATTTCCAACTGGTTACCAACAAACAACTATTTGTCAGGGTTCCGGCATTTGTGCTGGCTCATACTGTGTCTCGTATCATCGTGTCTCACAGGAGGAGCCGGCATGCAGTCAGCGTTTCCATCGATCTCAGGAAGACGCTGATCACAGCAATGATTTACTCGCCCTTTACCATCTGAATGCACTCCCTACTTATTCCTTGTGTTTCCCTCTTTCTTTGCCAGTTCATGTGGAGGAGGATTCCTCGGTCTCTGCCAGCGTCTCGGGAGTATATAATCTGGGCTTTGCTTCTTAACACACCAGCTTTAACGTTCTCTCTTCAGATTGCTCTTGACTTCCACAATGCACACACTTATCATACAAACACACTCTTCACTAGCCCATTGCGGCTTGCTGGATTTCAGCCTTCTCCAGCCGGTGCCGGGTGACATCGAGAACTTTAATAAAACAATTGAACCATCAGCTCTGCTTTTGGGTCCTTTGTCTTCGTCCTTTGTGACACCACTGATCCACAACTTTGCCACAATGTCGTCATAACGGACTGGCACCGTTCCAAAGTTAAGTTGTGGCAACAAATACAGGAATTTCACTTTTCCGGTTGTCACAATGTAATCAGTTACAGTGCCACAATGAAAGTTTGGTCATCAAATTACGGTGCAGTTAGGAAATGGCCACATTATTTGGCTAGCTGGGATTACAAAATAGCTGAATTTGCTGCTGCTTTTCTCAAATTTTGCAATGCAATTTGCTGCATTTTTTGGGGTTGTTTTGCAGTGAAAACTCATAAATCATTATTATATACCTCTGTAATTGTAAATGCAATTACAAGTAAATATTTTAGTGCATAATAACTGAATATGCAGTTAGCAACCAAAAAGAAAAATTATGGTGAAAGCTGTGGGTATTGAAAGACCCTTAATTATTTTTGTATTTAAATTTTCAGCCTCAGAGAATGTAAGAAAACATATGTTTAAAATAGACATACAATAAATCTGTAAACTAAAAACACAAATGAGGATTCAATAATTAGGCCTGTTGCCATTATTACATTGTCTGATATTTAAATCTGGTATATGGCCATATATGAACAAATACAATACATATATGAAAACTGTCATTTTTGTCATATTCTGTATAATTGACATTTTTATATAAGTAAAAACATTTATGAACATTTACTTTCAGCATACAATTGTTCAGCATATATTGCCATCAGATTCATAGCCTAATGTTTTAATAGCACTTCAAATTCTAATCACATTTTATTACACAACAAATGGGGATTTTAAGTGAATGTTAGGGATTCTTTGTATAAACATGGGTTTTTGTGTCTCATTCACAGCACGCAGAGTGAAGATTAAATGCTAGGTGTGATGTATGTGTGCTGTCTGAGGTCACGTAAAAGTTTGGAAGGATTTTGATAGTGAACGCACAACATGGAGGAGACCCTACACTGTTACTATGGAGATGATACAAACGGCAGCTGTGCATTTGGATATGTTGCGACTGCTTCAGGCTTTTCAAGCATTTGTTTTGCCGCTGTCAAACATGAAGCGATGGGATTCCCTCAGATTTGTGTTTTTGCAGAACATTTGTGGGAATTATAAAAAATGGCAAGCTACCGCAAATAATGTGAGGATTGGTTGAGTTTGCAAGATCGCAAAATCAGTTGTGTCTTGAAGGTATCCCTCTTTCGTCAACTTCTCACACATGCGCAGTCTGTTATGTATAGTCTAAGTATGTGTAACTGTGTAAACATAAGAGGGATATTTCAAAGTCTGTTAAATGTGCCACACTTCCTTCTGCCAGTTGGTGGCTCTATGACCGTGACCCATGGTCATTTATCGCGTCGCCATGGCAACACCGTTCGATATATCAAAAATCCATTTGCAATTTAGCATCGTCAATGTCTTGGCATGATGTCACCCACATTTGGTACCTGTAACATGAACTCCCTACGAGGTGTATTTCAAATTCCAGAGCATGCATTTTCCAAACAATTCAAAATGGCCGACTTCCTGTTGGGTGGAGCTTGTGACTGTCAGCATGTAAGTTGTCCGACTTGATGAGATCTATATATGTACAAAGTTTGGTGACTGTAGCTCAAAAGGGATGTGCTACAGAGCCCCCCGAACATGCACATTTTCTAGGTGGCCATTTTCCCCCATTTTTGTGAGTTGCACACAAGAGTCGCAGATGTTGAGAAATGAATCGATTATCTGGAGTCGTCAGAAAGGGAATTATCCACTAATCCGCCTTCGTCCTCAACAGACTTGGAAAACATTTTGGAAAAATTGGAAGACCTTGAAAACAGAAATCGAAGGAACAATATATGAATTGGTGGAATTCCTGAGCATGAAGAGGGCAGAGATATGGTGAAATTCCTGGAGGAGCTCTTCCTGAGTCTGCTCGATATAACAGGCCATAAACTGGAAATCGAGCGAGCTCACAGAGTCCCGGCTCACAGATCTGCTGAGGGAGACAGGCGCCGATCAATTCTGGCCAAATTTCTGAGATCATCAGATAAAGATCTCGTGTTGTGCCAAGCGAGGAGCAAAGGAAAGCTTTCTTGGAAGAATCACAATATTTTCTTTTTCCCGGACTTTGCGAATTCGACAAGAGAGAAACGCGATCGGTTCAAGGAATGTAAGAAACTCTTACATCAACGGAAGATCGCTTTTGCAATGATGTTTCCGGCCAAACTGAGAATAGACACAAAAGACGGTCACAAAGTATTTTTATGCCCCAAAAAAGCACTGTCCTTTGTAGAAACTATAGGTGAGTAAACCATTGCATGTTACTTATGTGAGTGGACTGACTCGCTGTACATAACTCGACTGTTTAAGGAAGCTGGGCGCCATTTTTGTTTCTTTCTGCGTTGGCTCTGTCTAGCGGCTGGAGTTCGTTTTGTGGAATGACTCCTTCAAGAAACTTTTGCATTGATGGAAGATCGCTTTTACACTGAAGTTCCCAGCCAGATTGAGAATGGACACTATAGATGACCGCAAAATATCCACATGCCCACACAAAGGATGTCTTTTATAAAGCTGACGGACTGAGTAAGTCATGATGTATTTTTTTTTTTTATAAGGCCTCCGAGTGAATTTGACTCTTGATCATCCGAGGAACTCGGATGTCTATTTTGTTTCTTTTTGTGCTGGTTCTGCCTAGTGGCTGGAGCTTGTTTTGTGGAATAACACTACTTCAGGACAGTTACGTATGGATGAATCTGTTCGTTCTTTGTACTTATGCCTCCTGTTGGCTGGAGTTTGTTTTTGTGGAGTATTTTCGTGGGACATTGGAATGATTACGTCATCTGCTGCACTCTTAACAGCCAGCTTACTGAACAATTGTTTGTCTGTCCGAGGAAACTGAACAGCTTTATATCAGCTGGAGTTTATTTTGTGGAGGAACACACCTTCAATACAGTTCTGTGAATTAATCTACACATTCTTTCTGTTTGTTCTGCATGTTGGCTGGGGTCTGTTTTACAAAGTATTTTCTGTTATGTACTTTTGCCTCACAAAATCTGTATAGAAGCACCGGACTTGAGCAAGCCATTGGCAAAGTTGTCACGGGGGTTCTTGCATGCATACATGGACCTTTTGAGTTTAGAGGGATTGATGCCAGTTGGCACTGTCATGCGCGGGGTTAATGCGCAAGTTTTTCTTTTTTCTGTTTGTTTTGTTCGGGGGAAAGTTCGGGGTTTGACTGTTACTTTGATGTTGAAATGTGGTCTTTGTAATCTTGTTTTTGACACACAATTTTTTTTTTTATTATATCAAATGTCAATTGTTAATATGAGTGGGATATCTTTCTCCATGTGGAATGTGAATGGGTTGGGACACACCATAAAAAGAAGGAAGTTTATTTCTTTTCTTAAACGTAAGAAATATGATATAGTGTTTCTTCAAGAAACACATCTTTCCCCACAGGAAGCTGAAAAATTTGGGAAGATATGGGGTGGGCATGTTTTCTTTAGTGCTGGCTCAAGTAAGAGTAGGGGGGTAATTATATTGATAAATAAACATCTGCAATTCAAATGCCTCAAACAGATTAAAGATAAATCAGGAAGGGTCATTGTTGTTCTAGCAGAAATTCAGGGGCAAAGATTGATTTTGGCTAATATTTACGCACCTAACGCTGATGATCAGGGCTTTTTTATAGATCTTGAAGGGATGTTGCAAGCTGCTGGCACCCCTCATGATATAATATTGGGAGGAGACTTTAATCTATTGATGGACTCAGTCCTTGATCATAGTGAAGCAAAAGTGTGTAAGCCCCCTAGGGCAACAGTGACACTTCACAGGATGTGTAAAAATCTTGGTCTTGCAGATGTTTGGTGACTTTTGAACCCATCTGGTAGAGACTATAAATTTTTTTCATCAGTCCATAAGATTTATTCTAGAATAGATTTTTTTTATATATCTAAGTCCCTCATTTCATCTGTTGTCGATTGCTCAATTGGAAACATTTTAGTCTCAGATCATGCTCTGGTGCGTTTAGAGGTGTTGCCACATAAGGGGAAAAAGAAATCATACAGCTGGTGCTTTAATGTATCCCTTTTGCAGCTGGTCCTCAGTATCCTCTGTGGGCATGGCTTGGGAGGCACTTAAGGCGGTTCTTAGGGGTCGGATCATACAATATGCCTCATTCACCAAAAAATCCAAAGCACGAGAACTAGTGGAGTTGGAAAGGAATATTAAAAATGTTGAGGCAGAGCTGAAGCGCCGAATGTCGTCTAATGGCCTCAGAGAATTGACCCGTTTGAAATACAGATATAATACAATTTTGTCGCGGAAAGTAGAGTTTTGGTTATTCAGGGCAAGACAGTCATATTTTGAGTCAGAGGACAAAGCAGGGAAGCTTTTGGCTAGATATATAAAGCAGAGAGAGTCTTTTTCTACCATTCCTTTGGTGAAATCTGCTGGTGGTGAAATTTTTACCCTGGCCATTGATATTAATAGTGCCTTTAAAGAATTCTATCTTGATCTCAATAGTTCCACGTCTTCGTCTACTTATGAAGATACTAGAAAATTTGTGAAACCATTAGAACTCCCTACATTGACGACTGAGCAAAAAAACTCTCTTGATTCTAAGATAACCTTGGAGGAGCTTGACGAGGTAATTAAGGCCTTACCTACAGGCAAGGCTCCGGGGCCAGATGGTTTTGCTGCTGAATTTTTAAAATCTTATGCTACAGAATTGGCTCCACTTTTGTTAGAAGTTTATTCAGAATCATTAAAGAATGGAAAGCTTCCGCCAACCATGACGCAAGCCCAGATCTGTCTGATTCTTAAAAAAGACAAAGATCCAAGCGAGTGTAAGAGTTATCCTCCAATTTCCCTGATCCAGCTAGATGTAAACATTTTGGCTAATATTTTGGCTAACCGATGATGTAAAGTTATGACATCTCTTATACATATAGATCAGGTGGGGTTTATTCAGGGTTGTAGCTCTTCTGATAACATTAGACGTTTCATCAATATCACGTGGTCAGTGGCAAATGATCAGACTCCGGTCGCTGCCATCTCACTTGATGCCGAAAAGGCGTTTGATATGGTAGAACTGGATTATCTTTTTAAGATTTTGGAAATATATGGGTTCGGGAGTACGTTTATTGGTTGGATCAAGTTACTTTATAGACACCCGGTAGCAGCGGTACAAACAAATGATTAATTTCAGATTATTTTACTCTGAATAGGGTCATCTGGCAAGGTTGCCCTCTTTCCCCATTATTGTTCTGTCTTGCCCTGGAACCATTAGCAGCTGCGATAAGGAAGGAGGATCATTTTCCAGAGGTGATGGTGGGAGGTTTAGCACATAAACTCTTGCTTTACACAGATGATATTTTATTATTTGTCTCTGACCCCAGTAGATCTATGCCTTGCCTCCACAGAATTATTAATTCCTTTTCTAAGTTTTCAGAATATAGAGTCAATTGGTCTAAATCCGAAGCTTTGGCTCTGAAAGCGTACTGCCCAGAAACGGCTTTCCAGCCGGGTGCTTTCCAGTGGCCCAAACAGGGCATTAAGTATTTGGGTATTTTATTTCCAGCAAATTTGTGTGATTTAGTTAGTGTTAATTTTGACCCCTTAATAAAACGGCTTTCGGGTGATGTGGGCAGGTGGGCTTCATTACATTTATCTATGATTGGGAAGGTTAATGTTATTAAAATGAATTGTATTCCAAAATTCAATTACTTACTGCAGTCTCTCCCTGTAGATGTCCCCCTCTCTTATTTCAAGCAATTTGATAGCATAGCGCAGTCCTTCATTTGGAATGGTAAGCGTCCCAAAATACATTTCAATAAGTTACATAGGCCGATTGACAAAGGTGGGCTAGGCCTACCCAAGATTTAATTTTATTATTATGCATTTGGTCTCAGACATTTGGCTCATTGGTCACTTCCACCTGAGAGAGCCCCTCCCTGGTTTTGTATAGAACAGGAAGTTCTTGCCCCTATTTCACCACTGCAGAGCCTTTCTATCAAATTAATCGGAGAAGTTAAGTTACATCCCGTTATCTTGCACTTGAACTCGGTATGCACAAAAGTGTCCAGAATGTTTAATTCTGAAATTGTTTTAAATGTTGCCTCGAGCATATGGCTGAACCCCAAACTATGCATCAACAAGTCCCCTTTTTGCTGGTCAGAGTGGATTGGGAGGGAGGTTACTACACTCGGTGACCTATATGAGAATGGAGTGTTGAGATCCTTTCAAAATTTGGTTCAACTTTTTGGGATTCCTAGATCTCAGTTCTATAAGTATTTACAGCTGCGCCACCTGCTCTGTACTGTTTTTGGGAGTGGTTTACACCCTCCTAAAGCGGCAGATACTCTGGGAGTGGTGATTACTGCTTTTGGAAAAGATCATGAGGCATCGGTGTATTACTCCCTACTAATTCAGAGTCTGGGAGACGGAACTTCAACTTCTCTTAAGAGATTATGGGAGAAAGATCTAAATTTGGTATTGGAGGAGGGAGAGTGGGCTGGGATTCTAAAAAATGTCAAATCTGCATCCAGAGACACAAGGGTTTGCCTCATGCAATTTAAGATTTTACATAGAGTCTATTGGACCCCTTCTAGATTGCATAGGCTTGGTCTTAAAGACACACCCACCTGCTGGCGATGTCAATCAGAAGATGGAGACACAACCCATGTCTTTTGGGGATGTGTTAAGATGCAAGAATTTTGGATGAGGATTCAGAGTTTTATGTGCAAGGTTTTGGCCTCTCAAATTTTATTTTGCCCCAGACTCTGTATCTTGGGAGATGGGGCAGTCATTAATTTGGAGAATAAGCACATTAAAAATTGGGTCTTAACTTGTGTTATGATCGCCAAACAGATCACTTTAGGAGCTGGAAGTCGGCTGGAGCGCCCCCATTTCAGGAGTGGTGTTCAGAGATGGCTAGAGTGGCATCTCTTGAGGAGGGGGTATCCAGAAGACTGGGGAGTCTGGATGTGTTTGTTAAGAAGAGGGGCAGATATCTGTCTTTTTTTGGAGGGCTCTCGGGAAGGGACAGTGGAGAGAGAGGTGTAGGGATTGTTATATTTATTTTATTTTTTTAATTAATTAATTAATTTTTGTTGTGTGTCTATGGTTGTGTGACCACTGGGGTGTTGTTGGGTGGGGGATTGAGGGGGGGGGGTAGTGGGGGTTATATATTTATTCTGTATATGTGTGTTCTGCTATTGATATTTAATGGTTGAATCAATAAAAAATGTTAATCATAAAAAATAAAAAAAACCTGCATCTAGAGATGCAAGGGTGCACCTTATACAATTTAAGATTTTACATCGGTTCTATTGGACCCCCTCTAAATTGTATAGGCTTGGTCTTAAAGACACACCCACCTGCTGGCAATTCCAATCAGCGGACGGAGATATAACACATGTCTTTTGGGGGTCTGTTGAAATTCAAAAGTTTTGGTTAAAGGTGCAGAGTCTGGTGTGCGATGTTTTAGGCATTCAGGTATCATTCTGCCCCAGACTCTGTATCTTGGGTGATGGGGTGGTCATTGACATTGAAAGTAGACACATAAAGAGTTGGGTCTTAACTAGTGTCATGATCGTCAGGCAGATCATTTTGAGGGGCTGGAGGTCGGCTGGAGCGCCCTCTTTTCAGGAGTGGTGCTCGGAGATGGGAAGGGCGAAGGCCTTTGAGGAAGTAACATTCAGAGGAACGGGGAGGTATAAAGTGTTCGTGGAGAAATGGGGTGGGTATTTGTCATTTGTGGATATGTGATTATTTTTGTTGTGTTTATCTGTTTTATTTATTTTTTTATTTTTTATTTTTTGCATGTATGTGTCTATGACATTTGGGACCACTGTTATGTTGTTGGGGTTAGGGTGGGATTGGGAGGGGTAATAGTTGGGCTTAAGTTTGATTCTATGTATATATATTTTGTCTTATGAGTTACATATATGTGAATCAATAAAAATGGTTAATCGGAAAAATTGGAGTTTCAGCATAAAAACCAACAGTTGATCTTCTGTTAATATTCATCTCCTACTTGTACTTCTCTGAGCAATTTGAAACTTTACATGCAGTACTTCCATGTTATTGCCTCCTTATGACGAATCGCTTTGCTGTATTCCTCATTTGTAAGTCACTTTGTATAAAAGTGTCTGCTAATTGAATAAATTTAAATGTAATATTCATATCAAAGTACATTTGATTGATAAACTCAAATGAAATATTTTATTCTTTCAGGAGAACATCTCTCAGACCGCACTGCTTTGACTGCTTCTGACTGTCACATTCTTATAGTTAAGACCCTGCAGCTGGTTGCGGTTAAGAAAACACTTAGTGACAATATACTTAGAATTATAATTAAGGGTTTTCTTAACTTAGGGGATATCTAGCAACTAGACCCTGGTATACTGAACAAAACTGCCATTCTGGAGAGACTATTTTGACTATTTAGGATTTATTTTGTCTGTCTTTAACAAAGAGCTATTGCTGCCAACATGGAAATTTACAACAAGAAAGAAATTCCAGAAAATGTGCATTGCTTGTATCATTTCATAGCCATACAAGCCATTTTGTATACTGAAATCATGTAAGTTATGATTGTTCAAAACATTACTAGAAAGGAAATGTAGAGACCGGATCTATATTGGAACTGTAATTTAATACCTCTTGTCTACACCAAGCTACTGAATGACTGATGTGCCATGATATTTACATAGCACTCCAAGATACACATTTGAAGTGTTTTATGTCTGATTTGATGGCCAAACCAAAATGCAGACAGTTATACTGTAGAAGTGCACAGGACGGAATCAATAACGACTGAGTAGAATTGTATCAACTGCTCCTGTGGCAGGTTGAATGTCCTCAGCTGGAAAAGGAAGTATAACCTCGGCTGAGCCTTTTTCACATTGGAGTCTGAAAAGGTCTCCAAGTTCAGTGCCAAGTAGAAAGCCCCTAAGTTAAGAAAACTCTTAATTATAATTCTCAGTATATTGTCACTAAGTGTATGGTAAGGGGGCTACTGGTGGGTTTCTCCAGAAGTCTACTATTTTCTCCACTGTTTTGAGCATGTTCAGCTTTGGGCAGTTTTGACTATTTAATAAACATTAAATAGAGTCTTTAAAAAATGAAAGACTAACTGACAACTGTTTTTGCTGTTTCATAACACACTTCATGTAGTGCCAAAGGACCCTGTAAAATCACTGAAATGCACAGCCTCTTGTGGCTTATCGATTTATTATAACAACAATGAATATGAAAGACTGTGTGAGAGAATGAGTTTCCAAGATCAGGTCTGGGGTACATTCAAGGTAGGTGTAAATATATCCGTGTGTGTCAGTGTCAGAAATTAACTTTAATTCGTTAATCGTATATATTAATGAAATACATTCTTAATCTGAAAAAAATATAATTGTTACTATCACATCAAACACTATAGCAGCTACATTCAACTATACTTCTGACAACTACAGGTCACTGCAATATCTACAGAGGAACAAACCCCATACTTAAACTATAACTAGACAGGCTTTAGATACAATATTATGAGATACAGTTTATAAAATGTTACATGACAGATAAAAAACTAAACTATTTACTAAATATATCTGGGGCATTTTTGTCACTTTCGTAGGCATTTTTACTTTGAGCCATGGCTAATTTGACTCATCGTGTGTGAACATGTTGTGAAGGTTGATTTAAAACAGCACAAGTCCATAACAGTGCCACAAACCCAGCTGGTGGATGCACATCAGAGCAGAGAGTAGAGAGCTGATCTGTATCCTGCTGTCTATGTTTGGCTGAAAATGGCCTCACGCTGGCAGGTCGCACAGCATCTGATGGTCTTGGCATAGCAGCATTTTCACTGCAGCTACAGTTGTGGACATTGCAGCTCTCAAGAGCTAGATGGACTCTTAGATGACTCTCTCTGCTGCATTATTGAAAGCCATGAAATGTGGAATGCTGGACCCAAGAAAAGCCCTCAGTTATGCAAAACCACACTCTCACAGTGAGAAGACAACAGAAGCCTTTTAGATGTTAACTCACGCACGCAGAGGTGAGAGTCATGTGATAGGGCTTTATACAGTATATGTGTGCGCTGTCAATCAAACTGATTATTTTGTATATGTCGAGTGCATTCCAGATTCTGCACTGAAGTGCAGGTCAGATGTGTTATGTCTTACTCTTGCAAAGACATATTTATGCACAATTACTTTGATAAGTACAGTATGCAATTTCAAATCTGTGAGCCAAATGTCTGTACAAACATGAACTAGGGTTAATTACATAACAAATATCATAAGTCAATAGCTATGTTTCCATCAACAGTTTTATATGCATATTTTAGGATATCAAATAAAATCTGCTGGATGGAAACACCAAGATGCGAATAAAATCTCCAGAATGCTCATAGAAAACATATACGCTCACTTGAGGTGGATACGTTTTTTATTCGATAAAAAGAAATGCACATAAACTATGATGGAAACACATTTAGCAAATAAACTCCTATTGAATTTAACAGGAATACAAGATGCACATCAAAACAATCATGTGACTGAATAATGCATTCATAACTGGACGAACCAGCGGACCAATCATCGCATCTGAATTGTTGCCCTGGTCATTCTGAAATACCGGTGTCCTAAAAATCCAAAGCCTGCATAAAGTTTGCAGAGCAAGTAAGTTATACACAAACTTGCACTTTTTCAGAAGAGCAGGTTTATTGATACTTTTAAAGAATATCTTATAGATCCACACTGCAAAGTCATGATGGAGGAACGCACTCACACATAGTGCTCCCAGAACTGTGTGATGCGCTGTCATTTCCAGTCATGAATCGAGTTATTAAAGTGTTTTGTCTGCGTGTCCTAAACCGCGAGTATATTATTAATAAAAGAGTCACACAGTCCCTACAATTTCCCCGGAAGTGACGATTTTGTTCTTTTGAATGCAAGGGATGGAAAAGCGGCTTTATCCGCACATTGTTTTTGTGATATTCTGATTTTTCGCATAAATTAAATTCACAACTTGGATGGAAACATAGCTAATGTCACAAATTAAAAATCATATCATAATGAATCAAATTTACTTTAGAGAAAAAAAGAGCTTGATGTACTATAAAAACATACAGTACTGTGACTTTAAGGACTCAAAACCTCTTCTCCGAAACAAGCCAAAACAAAACAAACATTTATTGAATATGAGCTGCAAAAGCCAAGGATTTCAGAATCCTTGGAATTCCTCAGTCATGGTGAGGTAATAAGGAGAGAGTATGATTGATACTACTATTTCTTTCTTTTTTTTTTTTTTTTTTCAATTTGGCATGCCTAATTCCCAATGCGCTCTAAGTCCTCATGGTGGCATAGTGACTCGCCTCAATCTGGGTGGCGGAGGACGAATCTCAGTTGCCTCCCTGTCTGAGACCGTCAATCCACGCATCTTATCACGTGGCTTGTTGAGCGTGTTACTGCGGAGTCCTAGCATGTGTGGAGGCTTCACGCTATTCTCCGCGGCACTCACGCACAACTCACCATGCCACGTGCCCCACCGAGAGCGAGAACCACATTATGGTGACCACGAGGAGGTTAACCCAACATGACTCTACCCACCCTAGCAACCGTGCCAATTGGTTGCTTAGGAAGCCTGACTGGAGTCACTCACGATTCGAACTTGCGACTCCAGGTGTGGTAGTCAGCGTCTTTACTTGCTGAGCTACCCAGGCCCCCTGATACTACTATTTCTAAACACTAAAAGAACTAACAATAAGGGTTAAATGTGCTGCTGTACCAGATCATTTCAGTCGTGCATAAAACATAATTATGTTTAAAAGAATACAAAATCCATTATGACAGAATTGCGCTGTCACGTGGCACTTCACACCCCACACACTAGAGGGGGATAGAGTGTAGGTGAGTAGATTCAATTTTTCTTAGTTTTATTTTAAGTTCAAAACCAAAAGTGATATGCTGATGATTTTCAAAAGTGGGGAAGCACAGCTGCTCAAACTAATACTCAAACTACTACTCAAATTACCTGTAACTAAGCTCAAAACTGTTTTTGCAGCAAAATATCTGATTATGAAAGCTCAAATAAATGTGTTACATCAGATTGCAAATAACTGCATGTGTATCTCAGAGCCTTTGAACACTCTGCGCTCAACAGCATTTGCACATGCTTATACATTTCATATGCAATCAGCTACATCACAGTTTCCATTATTGGTCATTAGTTGCAAAGTCCCGCCCTCTATGTAAGAGCTTGACCAGACATCACACAGAGAAGCCAGACTTCCAGGCAGGACAAAAATGCACTAATGTCCAATAGGCAATCAGATGCAGATCCAATGTAAACAGTGCTCATGAAGCGCTCAAATGATGCCCAAAATGAGGTGTTTAGAGCTTCTTGTCCAATCAACAACGACCTTTTGTGCTATTGATTTGAATGGTACAGGAATCTCTATGATCTCTATGGGCCGTGCGTCCACTGAATGTTGTTCATGTAGAAAAAGCTAATTGTATTACTTAAAATAACACTGTGATAGTGATGTGGGACATTTTACACCTTTATTTGCTCAAAAATTTGAAATGCACAAAGTACATTATATAGATTATTTGTACATTTTTAAACTTGTCAATGCCACATTTCTTATGAAATTTTAGGGGAAGCAGTGCTTCCCATGTATTCTTAAAGCAATTAAAGGACAGGGGGCACTGAAGTTCACAGACATTATGCTCAAATAAGTTCTTCACTCAGTGCATGGCATATAATCTAATTTCTAGTCTTCGTGAGCTCCACAATAAGTACTTTGTTTTCCAGCAATAAAAGTCTCTGTGACATTTATTGACTGCTCACAAATTTTGCCTTTAAGATCTCAATGCTTATAGGAAAACATTTTAGATATTACCCCTTTGCTGTAATAAGTGTAAAATCTAGAGTTCAGTCATTCAGAAATGAGCATGCTGGGAAATTTGAACAGCTTTGTCTGCACATTGATATTGTTCACTCTACTGTACATGTCTCACTTTCCATTATCTGTCTCTCTCTCCACAGTTAAGGCTGTAATAGCTGACAGATTGACAGTCTTGCAGGAGAGATTGTGCTGACTGGTGGTTTTTGAGATTTAAGAAAATTGAGACAATGAACTGTTAAAGAGTATTTAACTGGGCCATTCGTCACATATTTCAGGATGGCCAAGGACTGTGTAAGAATTACGCACACAGTGAAATACACAAGCACAAAGACTCACAGTAATATACACAAGCAAACACATACATACAAACAAACAATACATTTTAGCATGGGATATACAAACTGACATACCTGGTCTGTCGTAGTGGGATTGGTAGGGAAATACACAGGAAAGGGTCAAAGGTGTTGCTCTGTTTAAGGCAATGAGGGCATGTAAGTGATGACCTGAAACACAAAAATGACTATGAGATATTTACACAGCCCTGATATCGCTTATAATCTCTTTCTGTTAAACACAACCAACAACCAGTGTCCAAAATTAACTGTTTGCCACACCTGCCAATGGTGGGAGTATTGAGAAACACTATGACCCATAATTATTACTTGCCATGTATCTTTGTTTTGCTTTATATATAAAAAAAGGGAAAACGCAACATTGTATTTTGCATGCATTTTAAAACACACATTTTGATAATTTTCCACAGAAATTAATTTTGATATTAATTTTGGACCCTGTCTTCAACAGAAAAATGCTTTATTTTTACAATATGTATTTTTTGTATATTGCGTAGGTCTTGTATTGCATATGCCACATGTACCCTAACACTAAAACTACTTAATATTGCTTACAGAAAATACCCTGAGAATTTTTCTGGTCAGGCTGCTGGATACACACACAGGGGGGAATTCACTAAGAGTAAATTGGGCCTGCCCATAGGAATTATCAGGTAACAGTGCAAACCCGCCCACAAAATTAGTGCAGAATGCAATTCTCCATCTTGGAGGTTGGTTCTGAGTGCTAGGTTGTGGAAAATGCAGCAGACTACCACAATCTAGCATGCTGGGACTATATAGCATCCAGGGGTGTAAAATAATTGAGTAAAAATACTTAAGTATTATTCTTAAGTATTATTTTTTCGGATTTGTACTTTACGTGAGTGCAATTTAAACAGAATACTTATACTTTTACTTAATTACATTTCCAAAGAAATTTTTTTTACTTTTTACTCCTTACAATTTTATATAAACTTAATAAAAAAAAAGTACTCTACATTTTTGCAGATCATTTTCTTTTGTCTTACTGGACTGAAGCCACCCTTATACTACGACAGATGACAAACTAGAGGTCAGTCATTTCAAATGCAGTGTCTCATGGCGGCTGTGTGGAGTTCCGACCATCTGCAGAGGCGGGATTTCAGATCTGATTTGAGCTTCGGATACGTTGAAATATTTGTCGACTAGACTGTATGTGACTGCCCAACTGAATGTGATGTATTCATTCAAAACTATGAGCACAAAGTGAGAAAAACTGACAGTTTTTGTCCTAAACTTTACTCTAAACACCTGCTACTTTTACAGACAGGACAGTTAAGAAGCCAAAAATTATCTTTCACATTGCAAATATATATATATAAACAAAAGGCTTTTGTAATTAAATGTGTACATGTCATTTATTTCTACACTTGCCTTCATATTTAAATCATGTCTATGAATTTATACTCCCTATTTGCTGAATTATTATTGTTCGTTTCCGGCAACTATTAATTATAATAATAACTATAAAGCCAGCACTGATAATGATAATAATAATGATAATAAAATAATGGAACCTGAGTAAATATTAATTATGAATTTTTTTGAATTCATCCATCTGCTCAACAGCAAGGTTTAGTAACAATCCTCAGAAAACAAATCACAAAACCAACAATATTACTAACTTCCAATCTTTCTCTATGTCTCAAGGGGCTGGGTACTCTGATATTGCAATTCGTGAGTGCCTTCTCCCATGCAACGAACATTGTGTGACTGGCAATGTTTTTGCCAAATAAAATGATGTGGTTAATTACACATCTCAGGGCACTTCCGAAGTGAAATATCCACTGTGTGGCGCTAAAAGTGAGTGAAATGTTTTTAAGGTTTTTAAGGTTAATGCTCTATCGAGTTTTAAATCAACAAAACTGACCTCCCTACCCTAAACCTTAAACCAGTTTCTGGTAATAACTTAGTTATTGTAACATAATTTTATGACCAGGTTGCAAATATCAGAGACAGTAAAAAGGCAACTTAACAAACCAGTCAAATTTAACAACATCCTCTCTCACACATCTCCTCTCTTGATTTCATTCTTGCTTGGAAAAAAGTTACTTTTTACTTTTTTAATACTTAAGTGCAATTTAATGTGAATACTTTTTTACTTTCACTCAAGTATGTTTTTGGTTTGATACTTGGACTTTTAATTGAGTAAAATTTTCACTCAGTATCCATACTTTCACTTAAGTATCATTTTACTTTAAGAGTACTTTTTACACCCCATAATAGCATCACTCCACCACTGCAATCCAGACAGCTGAGCAGTCTCTTTAAAATTGCCAGAATTACTTGACTACAATGTGCGTCTGGATGTATGCCTTTTAATCATGCTCCTCTCCATAATTTGAACATTATTTAATAAATAACTGCCACCGTGATCAGTATGAAAATTAAAATTACCACATGCTGTCCCATTTACAGGGAGCGGAAATAGCATATTAATTGCGCAAGGCAAACAGTGCTGAGTTTTATGAATAAGGGCACATTCTAGAAAACTTCGAATTTGCATAGAAAAACTTCAAAAAACTGATGGTGTAGTGTCAGCAAATTCAGCACACAGTTAAGATGGATTACAGGTAGGTAGTCAACAAGACACAGGTTTTTTTGTGTCTAAATACTACACGCAAAAGACGTGCAACTGCTTAGTTACATTTTCCCCACAGTTGTTTGGCATCTTATCCACAGCGGGGACTGTATCTGAGCCTGATACAGATCTTCCCTTCATGACTTAACAACTAAACACTGGACATTTGGGTTCTGCAGGTGCAACGTGTTCACCTGCAGTGCAGGCGACAGCTCGCAATCCAGCAGAGATGCACAAACACTCTCATATTCATTGAGACAGGAAGCTCTGGAATGTATTGATTTCAATATCTCTGCAGGAACAAAAAATAAATAAAAAATAGTACAGCGAGAGCGATGAAAAATGGAAGCAGAAGCAGAGAGGATGATGGGAGGATGATGAGAGAGAGAGAGCCAGAAAGAAATATAAAAAAAGAAACGTACAGTATGTGGAATAAAATAAAAAGTAAGTGAGCTCTGCTGAAAACACGAATAAATAAAATTCTAAGAGGCCCTACCTTGTTTGCTAGTCTAGCTGATCTCCCAATCTGGCAAAACTGGTCTTCAGTTTCTAAAACTTCTCTAAAACCAGCAAACAGACCAGGCTGGAATTTAACAGTTTAGCTTTTTGAAAGTTTAATTTGCTTTATTTTATTCAATATATTTTTATCCCCATGACAATGGTAATATTTATATTTATCCAATGAATATTGATGGTAAAACAACACCAACACATTTGTATCTCATATTCTCGAATCATTATGGAGAATTAATGCCAGAAACATTCCACATATGTCTTGGCACTCTTTGAGAGAAAAAAAAAAAAAACAATTTCAAAAACTCTGAACTGAATCTCTCAAGTCAAGTTCTTCACTTAAGTTGTTAGGATGCAGAAGATGTTTCTTTACTACAGTTTTTAATGTCTTTGATTTGAATAACTCATGTCTATAAACACGTAATATTGCAGTTTGGCCAACTGGCGAGTAACTTTTTTATTTACTCACTTTTAATTGCATTTGGCACTTTAGTGCTTGGCTAACCAGGCTGGGAGACCAGCCAAGACCAGCTATAGTTTTAGCTGTTTTTGTTTTTAAGAAGGTAGGGGAAAGGAGAATGTGTCTGAGACTGCATCGTTTTGGGGGTCTGATTGTTTCTCGTGAGCTCAGCAGTGCTGTCATGTCAGCATGAGATCTATTAAAATAGTATCACACACCTATTACAGCCACAGATACTCAAAAGATCCATTTGGCTCCACACACAAACAAATAATTCACATGTTAAAACAAATGAAAGATAATGGGGAGTTAGTGTAAAGAGTGGAGATTAATAATGAAGAATATAACAGCAAGAGAACATAAAGTTGGTATCAGCAATAACATTAATTGACTGCTCATTAACTATGCACATCCATCTGATAGACTTGAAATGGGTACAGTAATATACAGTATGTTGCTTATGTTTTGTGTTATAAAGCCATGCAGAATTAACCGCAAACATTAATTTTCAATAGTAGAGTACCTGCATTAAATTAACTAAAGATGCATGTGATTCACATGATCTGCATCACTGCATGTTGATAACAGGCAAACCAGAGAAGTTCCTTGAAGTCTTGTGCATGTGCTGCATATTTATGTGATTTTCCCAAAAAATGTTCTGTGTTCCACTTCACTTTAAACATCCACTCGCTAACTTCCCTAAGCACTTCCTCTTGGGGGAATCCCAGATGCCATTTTGGAAGTCTTTTCCACTTCTTTAAGTGGGTGAGGGAAGTTTCTGCTGACAGACCCTCAACCCCTAGATTTTGAGCGAGCATACTCAGATACATACGCTTTAGGCAGCTCCATATCCCACAATGCAACTCATCACAGCAGATCACACTTCATCAACCCCCACCCCACACAACTATATCAACAGTGAATGAAATAACGGAAAACTGTTTACAACTGTATGTGAAGTTAGGTCAAATAAGCAGTTTAAAAGAGTTATACTGAGATTTAACCGCATAATACTTGTAGGAACCTTAAACTGAAACAGTCATAGCCTATGTATTAATTGCAATTTTACCAATTTTAACTTGATTAATCCTTTCTAACAATTAATTCTAATAAAATGTTTATTCATACAAAACAAGATGTATACAGTACATAAGCATCTAAAATTACAACTAAACTTGACCTGAACCTGTGATTGCATCAATCTCTGAAGACATTGTTTTCTCAGGTGCAAAAATTGGCAAATATTCCACAAAATGACATCAGTCCTATTGCAAGAGCGACAATGAGCTCCAAGTGATCAAGGTCTTAGGCCTTTCCATTTCAACCCACTGCACAGGTTCTGCCAGTAGTGGGCACTAGCACAACGTCAGCAATGACTTACATCAGAGTCCATGAGATGGAGGGAAGTTAGCGAGGGTAGGGAGTAAGAAGGGACATTTTGGTCATTTTGTCTAATCGAGTACTCGGACTAATTACTCGTTGAGTACTCGAGGGGCAATTACATGTTCATAACTGTATATATAATAACATGTCTGATAAACGTCTATGGCTGCTGCATTGTGTCTTGTTGTTCCAGTGTATCGTCTATTCATTATTATAGGCTGTTATAAAATAATATGTTACAAAATGTACAAAAGATTGCATAATCAAAATATAATGCATCATATTTTGTCATTATGTGAAGATTCGCTGCCCAAGTCTGAAAGAATGTGCACTACATGCATCTGTCTGTTCTTTCTTCAGGTTACGGTAGTAATCTTAGTAAGCGTGCACCAGTATCAAATAACAGGAGACGCCATAACCATCACGTTTTTAATATGCGTGTTAAGTTTGTGTGCATACGGATGTTCTATAAATTGAATGATTGATGAGGTGATATGTTGTTGGTATTTGTTGCGACAATCTCAACCTCAATTCACGTGCATGATCTCCGCTTAGAAAAGAAAAGTCAGCCTACAGCGATAGAAGAGCATTGAGAAATTATCTCGCAGGGCGAGAGAGAGAAAGAGAGAGAGAATGGATATAAACCCCTGATCTATAATAAGGTGTAGAGATAAGTGATATGAACAGATGAGGTGTCACTGTCAAAAAGTCATTGTGACACAGTAACACTAAGTAATACACACAGATGTTTAAGCATCACACAACAGATACTTAAAAAAAAAATAAATAAATAAATAAATTATATATATATATATATATATATATATATATATATATATATATATATATATATTACATATTATCTCCAAAACAGCTCCACGTGAGGCATTATAAGGCATATAGATCCATGTTTAAAAATAAATAATAAAAACATCCCCAACACTACACCAATGCCAACCCATGGTTGCTATTTCTAGGATAATTCTGGACTTTGACATTGTTCAAAAATGCAGTTTAATTACAAAACAAATAAATACATAGAAATCCCTCACTGTCTGAATGTTTGACACATTCAATTAGTGATAGCTTAATGATTAGTAGTAACATACTAATTGTTAAATTATTTAAAATAGTTGGCAACACTGTGTGTGTGTGTGTGTGTGTGCCCCTGCCAAATGTTCGCTCTTGTGAGGAAAGCTGCGATGCTCTGTATTGTTGTTGCTGTGATTCATGAAGCGTCCCATTCAACCTTTCAACTGGGAAAAGTGCAACGAAATGACACTTTATATTGGACATCTAACTTGGAAACACGTGCGGAAATCTTCATTCATTTCGTTGAGATGTAGGTGTGTGTTACATCACGCAGGGCAGGGAGGTTTACAGTCAGTGACAAACATTCACTTTTATTAACTAATATCCATTAATGAGTCAAAGTTCTTCCATTTTTAGAACATGTTTAGCAAATGTTTTGCAGAGACAGGAGTTCAAAATACGGTTAATTACACTTTCCTTTGATGATCGTAATGATAGCATTACAGCGTCGTATCAGTTTGGTTGCTATGAGACGTCTCTGACAATCAATGTACCCCTCAAAATCACAACATAATCAATCTCAATATTAAAAATAAGCTCCCTCTTTGACAGCTGTGTGTTTAGTTGTCAAGTAATTGTCACTGGATTTCGAATTAAGTGAAAAGTCATGATCGATCATTGCTGCCAAGTCTGAGTACCCGAGTACTCAAGTACTTGTGCCCATCCATAGTAGGGGGTAAAATTTTATGTGGAACGCAGCCTAAAACTCTTGTTTTAGCATAGTTGATGACCAAAGTTCAGCCATGCAACTCTGTGTGGAGCAAGCTGATAGGTACTTTGAGCTTGTTATATGTTAGCCAATTGGCTCGCCAACATTTGAGAAGTTATGTCAATCAGCTGACTTGGTGTAAGCTGGTCCTTTAACGTGCAATTGGGTAGCCAATCAACTTGCGTCTCTCTTTGTGTAACATTTAAATTGCTCAGTTTTGCAGACAAGCTGGTTTTACTGCAGCGTGCTGGGAGAGTTATTTCTCTGAAACCCTCCATATTCATACATGCTTGATACAGAATGTCTTGCATTTTGTCTAACTGTGCAGCAACAGCAGCATGTCCTCATACTTAACTCATTATGTCTGTGTATTTTCTATCAGTAGCAAGTCTCCGTACTTGCTCTACAGCAGCAGCAGCATTAGCGTAGCAGATCAGGTCTGCCAAGACCAATATCCTTTCAATATGCCATACCCACATTAACATGCAAATTCTTTCCGAGAGCTGCAATGACTGAAATATAGTTCACTGCATAGTTCACTGTTGTCCATTACGCATCAAGACATATTTGCTTTTACACTGCAAATCCATCTGACAACCTCCAAATGTGGTTTGAATAATCAAATCGCAAAATGTTTTGGATCCTGTTTAAGCCTCAATTATCACTGAACAATTGGATCACTCAAGACGTATCTCAATATCAGATGTAAACAGGGTCTTAAGCATCAGCCTTATCATGACATACTACAAGTTATACTGTATGTTAGGAAGTGCACTGAATAAAGGCATACTCTTTCCCGTGCCAAACTTGTGTTGTTAAGCTGCAATAAATCACTAAGTGCCACTTAAAAGCAAGTGGCTGACAAAGACCATTGATGAACTTGGCTGTGATGTATTCTGGTGAGCATGTTAGAGGAGCATGATGTGTTTGTTGGGTTAAGGTGGAGTAAATCCACCCTACCCATGTTTCATCCTTTCCTCAAAGTTAAATCATTCAATAATAATGTGCATAGTGATTGTCATTCTGTCCATAATTTAATAAAAGAAAACAAAGCCATTTTGCTCTATGGCAGAGCTTTGATCTTAATACAATGACATTCTTTTATTCCTTTATTTTTTACCCTTTGTACACTGTAAAACCAGATTGTTAAGTTTAATTAGATCATTTATAGATGACGAATTTTCCTTTAGAAGAACCATTTCCTTTTGAGCTGCCTTTGTGGGGTATTTGTGCTTTTTATCAGTGCAGCAAGTGGCACAGAGAATGTAAATTGAATAAGCCATCACTTTTAATTATCCAGCTGTTGTTTTTGGTTAGAAGACTAAATTTAAAATTATTTTGTGGTATGTGTGAATTCACAGTAATTATTTGTGGCAAACTTTCTGTCAGCTCTTTGGAATGCCATATGGGTCATAGCTATTCTTCACTGCTAATGATTAAGCCCAAACAGACTCTGCAGACTTTGCATTTTCTCTTATTAACAGCTGAAAGCATAATCATAATAGCCACAGTAGGGGTGTGCAGCGAAGCCATTATCTGTATCTGTATCTGTTACTATGACAAAATTATCGGCTAGAACCAGATGTGGGCGTGGCTTAAACCGGAAGTGCGGCAAACTAATTAAAAAATGTAACTCTCTTACATTTTGGCTATAGCTTCTGTATATAAAGTTAGCCTCGTATAGGCCTATTTAAATATTATTATTATTATTATTATTATTATTAATAATAATTAATATTATTATTACATTTATTATTATTAATATTTTAATTATTATCATTTAATTATTTGATTGATATAGTCTTTATTTTTTTCTCACAAGATGAAGCTGAATATGTAGGCTACATAAACTGCGGAATATGTTGTTAACTGTGTTTTCTCCTGGTATTTCGGACATTAATGACATCTGCTGAAACAGAATTTTCGTTTATGTCTGTTCAGTGTGCAAGAATAACAACATTAGTCTGGAAAATCATAAAGCTACAAAATCATTACTTCTCTAGTCAAGAATTCAACAGCACTCAGATTGTTTTATAAATCCTTACATCTGAATTGTGTGAAACATTTGGAGTTAATGTGTTACAGATCAGACATTTCAAACAGACATTTCAAGAAGTGGAAAATGTGTGTGATATAGTTAATACTCTTGAGTCTTGACAAGCTTAGATTTCTAAGATACGCATAATTAACGGAGACTGTCTGCAAACGGAGTCGAGAATGCGGCCATCCGATCTGAACTTGAAATCACATCGTGTGCATTTTCATTCACACATTTACACTGAATTCGTTATTTGTTTTGAAGTCATTAATTGTGCCTTTCCGAATAAGGAATTTGGCTTCGGGCACATCCCTAACCACATTATTATATGAATGCAAGGGTCAGCGGATGTGTAAAACTTGCATGAAATCTGCAGGGCTTTCTGTGCAGTTCTGTGGGTGCAGATTTCATGTGGGCCTGCTAATGACTCTTGATGGTACTGAGATGGTACTCTTGTATAACAGTGAATGGAGATTGACTTAGTGGGAAATTTGAGCAATGGTGTTATTTAAACCAGTTGTTATAAACTGGTGGGTCGCGACCAAAAAAATTAGTTGCAGGTTTGTTCCAAAATGGTCACGGACAGCAGGGAAAATACAATGCTAAGCACAAGAAATTTAGAGCAACCAACCATTTAAATGTGAATAGTTAGAAAAGCAAAATCAATAGGCTTTTCAACTTTTAAAGGGAGGTGAAAACTTTTAATAGTTATTCTTGTTGATGTCAAAGGTTGTGCATTAAATCAAACTTGATGGTATTTTGCCGCAAAGCGGCAGGTAAGCCCAGAGCATTCTCATAAGGGAGGCGTCTTGCACAAATGGCAGTATCTGATGCCTCGGGTGCGAGAACGGGTTGCAATATGGCTAATAATATTACAATACTTGGCCCCTGTTTGTTCCCTGTTAGGCTGGTACATCACACTTCTGCTGTTGTTTATGCATTTACAAAATGTTCAATTTTCCTTTTCAGCCTAAGTCATAGTATTTATTTTGCATATTGTTGGGCAATTCAAAGTAAGCATACCTATTACTTTTGCACAATAAACTATTTTGGAACTGTGTTGGGTCATTGCTTGATCTCCAATGTAAAACCAGTTGAGTACCACTGAGTAGTTACTTTGCAGCTACTTAAGAAAGCTTGAGGAATACAATGATCACCTTGGCAACCACTTGTATCTGAAGGAGCAGCGAATTTGCCTCTTTATGATTCAACCACAATGACAACGACATCTCACATTGTGAGGTCCAGGTCAATGAACAAAGTTCTATTACCTCTTTTTTATAACACAATGTTCTGCATTCCCTTTACATATCGAATAAGCTTAAATTCCAGAGTTTCTATGAATTGTGTTAGCAGCAAGCTCTCTGTAATCATCGCCTTTCTACTCAGCAGTTAAGGTCCATCAGGCTGGTGAGACTGACAGGTTATGTATGCATTTGGTAGTCTTCGCTCAATCTACAATTATGGGATCTTGACAGCCAGCAACTTTAACAAAAACAAGCTGGCAGTACAGCAGGTTGAACTGGTTTTCCCCAAACAAAATAGGCTATGGCCTCTGTCCAGGTCTACATAGCTCTCTTCTGAAAACAGTCTAACTCAGTTTACACACTTTCATCACCAGAGAGACCAAAATATACTGTATGAAAAAAAAATTACTGCAGTCAAAACAATCTAAAGAAGGTGAGCAGGGACCAGCCTCAGGAAAAACTGTCTGAATATTTTTTTTTAAAAACAACTCAGCTTCTAAATAAATCAACACCCAGTTCATCCAAACTCCTGTTCAATAATTTAGCAACATATGGAGGCATCTCTTTTCAATATATTATTGTAGTATACCCTATACCTCAAATGTTTATGGCTTGTTTCAAGGTGTTTACAACAGGTCATCTAGCTGATATGTAGCTAAAATCTATTTTCATATAATATAAAATCCATAAAAGCATCATAAAAGTAGTTCGTCTGACTTGTGCAATATATTCCAAGTCTTCTGAAGCCATATGATGGCTTTGCGTGAGGAACAGAAATTTTGGTAATTATTCACTGAAACACTTTGATTGTGGCAACACTTTTGTAATGATATTATGTGGTGCCTTACATGTATTGCGGCAGTTCCGGGGTGACTGTGTTGTGCAAAACGCAAAATGAATTTTCTCCCAAGCAGATGAGATTTTTAGGGTTAATGCTCTATCGAGTTTTAAATCAACAAAACCTACCTACCACCCTACCCTAAACCTTCAACCTAAACCTAAATGATAGTGCAATAAAAAGCAAAATGTGGCATGAAAATACAATTGCTGAAGCAACATGTCATTTTGTGGTGCATCTATTACACTTTCGTTGTATGTGTCAACTCTTTCATCGTGCTCTTCAGGACTACCCCAGTCCTTTGCATCGCAAGTGCAACCCTCTATCAATTGAGCTACTGCACAATTTGATCACGCTAAAACAAGCTTGTAAATGTAGTTGGTTATGTAATGCAAATGTTAAAATATATTGCATTGCAAGTCATGCATTATAGTGAAAGTGTTAAGATGTCATAATTGTGTGAGGAACATGGAGAAAACTGCTGTAGTAATCTACAGTTTTACTGGTGAGCTGTGTGAAAGGGATCATAAATCATTTTTGTTGAGACACCTCTAGAGATTATTACAACAGGAATGTGCTGCAATATGTACAAGGTGTCATGTAAAATTTATTTTACAAAAATGTACAGTAGGTATAGTAACGTAATTTATGAAACCAGGTTGTGTTTTACAGCTGTGGTAATCCTTCACTTTCATTGTATGGAAACGAGCAGCTTGGATATTCTTCTAAAAATAACTCCTTTTGTGTTCCACAAAAGAAGAAAAAAAATCATTAAGGTTTCAAATTACACAATGGTGAGTAAATAATGATAGAATTTTCATTTTTGGGTGAACTACCTCTTTAACTAGACACAGAAACCTGGAACTCATTTTTTTCCCTTTTTCCTTGAGGAAAATTCTAAACCTTGAAGGTCCATCATTGAACACAAGACACGGTCACAGCTGCAGGCAGACTCTGAATCTAGATTTTGATGATCACATGACTGCTTCTAAATTGTTCTGTCTACCTACATTTCATATCTTACCAGAGATTATTAACTGCTCAAAGAGGACTTACAGACATTAAATACTTTTCTGTTAAGACGCATTGTAACGATGTGTATTGTGAAAAATGCTATTCAAATAAAAATGACTTGACTTGATTATTAGAAAACCTGCACAGGCAATGTCTACTGCAATATTTTCTCAAGATGGATTGACTGTAATCACAAACAATTACTGAAAGCACATAATGCAGCCATACTTCCTGTGTTAGTCTTGGGAAGAGATAAATAAACAGCCAGAGAAGAATCTGAAGTGTTAATCATTCTGCAACCAGCAATGTAATTAAATTACAAAATGAAGCGGTGAAATCAAGAACTCGCTAAGAGGCGGAAGCTTCTCTCTCGATCAACGAAAATTGCTGCGTCGACCTCTACCTGTCTTACAGCTTCTGGAAGTCTTATTGCGAGTGAGCATGAAGCTGGGAGAAAAATCAACTCTCATACAGATTTTGTTTAGAAAGGTGGGATATTTATAAAGAGCTTTGGTACTTTAGAGTGTTTAGCATTGGGGAAAAACTAGTTAGACCTAATCAAATAACTCCTGCTCACTTGAAAACTTAATATCCACCATTTGCATATTGCTCACATCTGCAGAAGCAGAAATGCCATTGGCAAGAAGGTCTTTGCTACACCAAAAATAGGTGAAAATACTGCTTTCATAATATTCTCTACAGTGGAGTGTGATTTTATTGTGAATAACATAATCATTTTCACTCTGCAGAAAGTTCCGGCGCAGATGTTTCAACAGCCCTGCAGCCTAAGGGAGACGATGAATAGCACGAAGCCTGCTGTTTTCCAGAGCGCTCACACAGCATGCACTGCCGAATGAGCCCATCTGTATGAGGGGAGACTATACAGTCTACTCAGTCGCTGTATAGAGAGAAACTATACACTATACACTGTACACACATTTTCAGTATAAAACAGTTTTGCCCTATAAAATGTATTTTATGTTAAGACAATGTAACAACGTATAGTTATAGAGGAGTTATGCAATACCTTACTGTACCAACACAGTGTCTCAGGAGAGTACAAAACCCAGACAGAATGATAAAGGGCAGATATGATCATAAATGAAAAACTAAAGGGTTTCTAACCTGTATTGAGCTTGGAAGTGCTCTTGTACAAAACTGTGTCGGGTTCCAGGCTGCTGTGAGCTTGCTGGGCCAGAACAAAAACTCTCCTCATCTCCCACAAGACCCTAAGAGGAGCAAAAGAGAAAGAATAAATGGAAAAAATATGTTCAGCAAGTTTTCAGATACTGTTTGCAATGTGTTGCTATACTTTACACAGGATAGATTAGACAGAGATATATTTGACATATGATTAAAGTGTGACATTGACTGTTGTAAACTTTTGAAAAAAAATCTTAGTAAAAAAAACGAAACATTTTGGAATTGACAAACACCAAAACAACTGTATGATATAACAAAAAAGATACAAAAATGCTTCTTTTTAATTTGTAGTAATTTTATCGCCAGACTATGGAGATTTTGACACAAAATGCATCAACATTCATAGAATTCACTTGCATTATAGTACAGAAGGCTGAGTTTAGACTCTAGCCATTTGTCTTCTGGATGATTTGACCAAGATTTCTTTGGAATTTGTATTTAAACTTTTCCTTTTCTCCTCTTATATGTAAAATTCAGCCCCTGGTTACTTGGTTGATGTTTTTAGCACTTTTTCTGAGGCAATAAATAAATAAATAAATAAAATGTAGACTGCCTCCCTATAAACAAACATAGAGAAAATAAAGAATTGCCAATGCAAGGAGAGTACTACATACAAGAAAAAGTAGTCTTGATGATTTTCTTGCTAGCCTTACAAAGGAACAGAAAGTGATTGGGGTGCAGGCGTAGTGAAAGCTGAAAGACCTGTCAGTTTATGACATCATCCTGTCACATTTTGTGATGTGCAGCTGTATGGACTGCACACAGCAGCCTGACATCTAACCAAGGATGAATCGTTTGTTGTATTTCTCATTTGTAAGTCGCTTTGGATAGGAACGTCTGATAAAGCATAAATAAAAATGTAACAAAGGAAGAAACCTGCACTCAGTGGTGCACAGTTTTCAGTGTGTCATTGCCAGCGCTGGGTAGTAACGGACATGTATTATGGATTACGTAATGAGAAAACAAAAATTAAGGATTTATAATTAGATTAAATTATATTTAACAATACTCGTAATCCAATTACAGTTACTTATACATAGATTACATGAATACATATTAATCAGGCAAAGGCAGTAAATTGTTTTGTAATTTATTGATTCCTCTAGTTTTTTTTTTTAATATTTAAATTTTTTAATTCTAAATCAGCCTACAGCTGATATAAATTCGGTAAGTCTTTGAGTGTGTCGAATGGAGGGGTGGGGGTGGAATTACTGAACCAGCTGCATTTGTGAGGTGAAGTTAGTTTTAGTTTCACAAGTTGCATTTGTGCTCAGCTTAAAAAACATACATGAATGTGCTTTTGTGACAATTTTTATTTATTTATTTTTTGTTACATTGATTAACAGAAATAACTGGTCTGATCTGTTACCACACGTGGATGGCATTTGTAACGCCAAAATTGCCATCCAGTGAAAACTGCCTTTTTATTTCACTCTGAAACAGACAAATTAACTCAATACTTTTTAATGCATTTAAGCAACATTGTCAAAATGGTACAAGTTTGTCCTACTCAAATGCATGTGTAGGGCTTTACTGGTTGTTTAGATAAGTGTTACTATCAGAAATAATTAATAAATATTTCTGTAGTTATTAATTAATATTTAAATTAATGAATTGAATCTAACTCATTAAAATCTCATATGGGGCTCCAGTAAATGTAGTGTGCTACGTTTAGGAGCAATTTTGGTTATTAGCAATAATTAATAATTATCAAAGATAATTATTAATTATTAAAATCAATAGAACATTGATGAGAATCAATGTTAGCTTTTTTAATTCTTTAAATCAACAATTGTCAAAGATAATCCTTAATTGTTAACATCGATGAAACATTAATTAAAATTAACACTAGCTTATTGATCATTCAAATTCAACAATCATCGAAGATAATTATCAATTATCAAAAATCAATAGAATATTAATAAGGATTAACATTGATGGGGCACCACCCTGAAATCAGGGACTAATAACCAGATAGTAAAACAGTCTCAATATTAGATTGTTTTCTTAGGAAAATCGACATCTGAAGAATATCGATTTTCGGGGAAAAAAAACAATGAATGAAGGTTTGAATCCGAGCACTGACATCCGTCAGCATGACACAGGCGTATGCAAAACAAACCAAAACACTTCTCTTTGTAATATAAACAAAGTTTATTTATGCAGTAATATCAATGAATAATTAATACAATGCAGTCAATAAACTTCCGACTTACAACTACAAACTAAACAGTGATATGATTAGATATGGAAATAAAAATAATCCTATAACACATAAGGTGTGTGTGTGACAGTGTGTGTGTGTGTGTGTGTGTGTGTGTGTGTGTGTGGTTAGTACGAGAGAGAAAGAGAGAAGTGAGTGCCCTAAAGCCGATTTTGCGATCGTGGGAGAGAAAGCAGCTGTTAGATCATCGCTCAGAGACGCAGTGGACGGCTCGTAAACAGTCCCGCGTACTTTGGCTATTTAATGGATGAACTCAGTTTACCTGTCTCACCTGCGATGGCGAAATTGCACAACAGTCCAATTTGGTTGGACCACAATACAGCAAAACAAAATCGTGATAATTAATACCCTGAGTATTAATAATGAGCGGACATGGCGGTCCGTAAACTGTACAAGCAAAAACCTTGAAACACAAGAATAACACACTATAATATTCTATCTCTGCCCAGACGTAAACCTCTTACTTGAATCGCATGAGGACACAGATAGAATGTGTTTTCCTCCATCCTTTAACTCTGACCCTGTTCCTTGAGGCTCGGGTGATGACGGGAGGCCGTTTCCTTGCTCTGTCAGTGGGCGGTACGGCTGTTGATTCTCGGCGGGCTGGCAGAGAACTCAGAAATGTCGACTTGATTGAAGATGGAAGAGAAATCTTTAATCTCTTCACTTCTGTAGGCAAACGGATGAAGATGCAAATTGCTTGGCGGTCTCCGTTAGAGTGTTCGGTGGAACACAGAGTAATCTCAACTCGTCCAGCGAGATGGAGATTGTATGGCCACAGTTTCAAGTCGGACGTTACTTCCTTGTGCCACGAGGTTGCACCTGAGAGCAGCGCTGAACTGCGTCCACACACTGCAAGCAAAGTTGCTGGAAGCAAATCCCGAAAGCATTTCAGAGGTATTTCAACTCCTGATGATGTCATGGTTTGAGGTGCGTTCTGTTGTGTGCCTCATCCAATAGGAGTTGAGAGTTCGATCCTTTAGTGAGCAAGGCTTCATGGATTTGTAGTCTGTTTTGGACTCCCTTTGTTTGATTTTGGCGCGATTTTTATCAGTATAATTTACAACTTGGAATGTGGGGGCTTGAGTTATGTTTTTATGACTGTGTTAGGCCTGCCTTTGTCTTCTATCTGAATACATGAGGCCCAACACATGTGACATCAAATAAACAAGAATTAGTTCAGAATTAATCCAAAAGTAATCCAAAAGCAATCAGATGAGATAACTTTAAGAATGTAATCTAGGAGATAATGTTACTGACTACAATTTTAGTCATGTAATTTGTAATCAGTACCAGATTACAAATCAGAAGTTATCTATCCAGCACTGGCCATTGCATAACATTGAAAACTAACATCATTTAGTTTTGGTTTTGTCCTCATTTAACTTTGTTTACCTTGCACACAGATATCATTTATACAACTACAGAATTGCTCCGCTATTTAAAATGTTTTAAATATCCCTGCAGCGATGGAAAATTGCTTGCTCAAATCTGTTTACCACAGCCATGGCAACTGTAAACCACCACACTACTCATAGTACACTGTAATTCAAAGCAGTTGGCCGTATTATTAAAGGAATAGTTCACCCAAAAATGAAAATTCTCTTATCATTTATGCCTACTCACCCTCAGGCCATCGCAGATATGTATTCCTTTCTTTCTTCTGAACATAAAGATTTTGTGTAGAATATCTCCATAAAGCAACTAAATGCAGCATTTAAGTAACCAATACAACTCCAGCAGTTAAATCCAAGAAGCGATATCATAGGTGTGGGTGAGTGTGGCAGGGTGAGCAAGAGACAGACACAGTGGATGTGGCGTTAAGCCTTGGAGAGGCATTTATTGGAAATAACAATAAACATAACATTTTTATAAAAGGGGAATAAAGTGTCCATGGGGAAATAATTGTCCAAAATAAAGGAGAATATGGTGTCCTCGTGGTGAAGGGGGTTTTGTGAAGGGTAGTGTCCATAAGAATGGTCCAGGACGTGGGCGAGGTCCAATGGTTGCACATGCTCCCCTCCATGATCCGTGGCACAAGGGGTGGTGGCTTCTCTGGCAGCCTATCTTCCCAAGGGCCATGGCGTGTGTGAGGGGAAGGCAGCCCGGCATCCATGCCCATCGGCATGATGCATGCTTCAATTCCCCTGGCGTCGCATCTAACTCACGCCAGGGGGTCCGGTACCCTCCCTGCTCTGCTCCTGGACCTGCAAAGAACACCAGTGTGTTCTCGGGGAGCCGAGAACAGGCGCACTCTGCATTTATTTGGCAGCGGTGATGAGGCTAAACACACATCATTGCAGCTTCTGTATAACTCCCATTGTTATATTTCACACACACAAATCAAACATCTGAACAACAAATCAGATGCTTGTTTAGCTTGTGAAATCTCAATTTACACAAAGCTTAATATGTTTAAAGGCTGTGACACACAGGGAATTATATAGAACAGTCAGAGAGAATGAAATTTTAGTCTGAATGGGGGGAGGACAAAATGCAAGAACAGTCAGCTAAATTAGGCTACTTTTGGGGGAACTACGCAACAGAAAGAACGTTAACAAGCATTGGTGCTAAAAACAGCATATTCACACTGAGACTGAGGCATCTTAACAACTCTTTTGCCAGTGCTGCTCTAGCAGTGAAACAGGAACCCTTGTTTGTGAGTACTGCTACTGTAAGAGAGCGAATGAGAGAGAGAGAGAGAGAGAGAGAGAGAGAGAGAGAGACAGAAAGAGGTTTAAGAATTCTTTATTTTACATTTCATAAATATACATTAATCTATTACACACTCTTAAAACAAAATCACAGCACAAAATTAATAAATTAAAAATAACTTAAAAATTCAGAATTAGCTGATCATCATAAATTGCACATAACACATCACTGACAGACCACATTTCACATTTCAAAAACCCATAACATTATTTGTAAGACTATAATACACAAACTCTGTTTTAACCTTCCTACCACTAATTGCCTGAACATCATTTCGGAATCAGTTGTTGCCAGCATTCCCCACCCACTGCCCTATTAAGGTGTGCCATATGTCTGTCCGTAGCTATTGCCCTATGAATAATCCTCCACTGTAGATCAGCAGTTCGCTTTTTCACAGGGAGTTTATACAGGGTCCACCACCTGTCTCTCACAAGGAAGTCCAGACTCAATAAACCTGGCCACTTTGAAGCTTTTTGTCTCTTAAGTGAGTTCTGATGCACCACCTTTACTATAACATAGTAAAGTGCCTTCTTTCACATGGACTCGAAAAAATCTAACTGAGGAGTCTGAAAAGACAGAATTGAGTCAGCAACCTCACTTTCTTTTTCATCGTAAATGACAGGTGTAATTCTGATCTGTGGAAATTCGTGTCAATCTCTTTGGTCCAATATTTGACAACTTGCAATAAGTTCTTTGTAGCTGCTTGGTATTATTGTAAAAAACTTCCTCCATCACCTTTGATGCAAGTCTTGGTGATCTAAATCCCATCACCTTTTTCAGAGCCTCCACCGGCTTCCATCCATCATTATTCATGAGATGACCTAGCTTTACAATTCTATTCCTCTTCAGACATGTCTGCACACCCACTGATGAGAGAAGTCTTGCCTGTATCATGCTATTAAAAAAATAATGGTTCCTCAGAAGCTCAGTTAACAGAACTGTCCATGTCTCTGTGCACCCTTAATACAGTCTGCAGCATTGATTGATAAAAGTGTGTGAGTTGAGATAGACCAAATTTGTTTATGAAGGACAAGATCACCTGCTCTCTGCAGGATTGCACATGCAGTATGTGTCAATAACAAGGATGTGTAGTATGTGCCCATTGCCATTTAGACAATTGGACAGACACCTGAAGTTGCGGAGGTCCTACCCTATCCCACTTACCGACAATATAACCTTCACGTTTCCCCCAATTAACTCTGGCAGTAGACGCCTTTTCATACAACTCAATATTTTTGATTAGAAAAGTAATATCCTTTTGCCCTGTGACAAATGCCGTAATATTATCGGCATGAGCTGCTAATGATATTTTAGCACTCTCTCTTTCATTTTGAAAGGATATTCCACTGTGGTCTCTACTCAATCTACATAAGAGAGGTTTAATAACGAGGCTATATAGTTGCCCAGAAAGTGGACAGCTTAATGCCTCTAGAAACAGGTATTGGAGAACTAAGACTCCCACCAGCCTTCACCAAAACAAATACATCACAGTATAGCAGTTGTACATAAGAAACACATTTTTCACCAAAACCAAAATATTTTAAGACATTGAAAAGATACCCATGATCTACCCTGTCAAACACTTTTTCTTGGTCCAATGAAAGAAATCCAATATTACAATTGTTATAATCAATTATGTCCCATAGTACATAAATATTGTCAATTATTGACCTTTCAGGGACACAATCAATCTAATCTTTCTCAACCAAGATATGCAAATAGTACTTCAGTCTATTAGCCAAGCACTTTGACAGTATTTTATAGTCCTGGCATAGACTGGCCTCCAATTGTTTAAAAGTCCTAGATCCCCCTCCTTTGGCAGCAAGGACAAAACTGCATGATGGCAACTTGTAGGAAGTGACTTTTTTCTAAGACAATCCGAAAATACCTTATGTAAGTCTCTCCTATTACATTCCAAAACTGCTGATAGAATTCAGCCGGCAGTCCATCTATTCCAGAGGATCGACCAGAAGTTAACTGCTATATTGCCTTTGTGAGCTCCTGGAATGTTATTATATTATCCAGGGATTTTTTCTGTTTATTCCCCAGCTGTTGTAGATCATGAAGCAATTCATCAGTACTTTTAAAGTCACATGTTTCAGCACCATATAATTTTGTATAAAAGCCACTGCCATCTCCCTTATTTCCAAAGGATCAGATGTTAAAGTTCCATTTGGGTGTATAAGATGATACAACTGTTTCTGTTGAATGCTTTTCTTCTCCAGATTGAAAAATTAGGAGCTAGGTGCATCCATGTCTTTAATGGAGGAAAATCTGGCTCTTATCAACACTCCTTTTACCTGTTCTTGTAAAACCGATCCAAGTTCCTTTTTTTCTTATTTAAAATATAATTCTGTGCAGTTCCAGTGTCATTTATAATGTCTCTCTCTAGGCACTCAATGTCTCTTTGCAGTCTTTGCTCAGTCGTTTTAACTTGTGTTGAAGTATAAGAGGCATAATTTTGTACCCACATTTATATTTAAAGAGCCAACCCTTAAAAGCTCCATAAAAAGATGGAAATATAAAAAGGCTAGAAACAGACAAACAACCCATATAGACACCCTGTGCATTTTAGTCATTTTCTTACTTGCGAGAAACAAGTGCTTTACCCTTTCTCAACTTTGTTATAATTTTTCTCAGCTGAAACCTCTTCTTCTTACTCAGTGCATCATAATATACTGTTTTCTGCAATAATGGCACAGAAACTATACATTTTTCATCCAGGAAAAAATTCTGAACCTCCAAAGTTTTGCCAAATGTTGTATCTATAAAATAATTTATTTCCTGTAATGTAGATAAGTCTTCCATAGCCTGAGACCCAATCTCAGAAACATCAGAGAGTGCATCCTCATCCCTCATCTCTGCATCATTACACGTTTGAAAACGATCTGCCATTTCAACATGTTCATTATTATCCATGTTTTCTTTTACAGTATCACAACTTTCAACTTCACTACTTGGTCCTGGTGCAACTCACTACATTTCACCATTTCCTCACCAGTCTCACTTTAATTATCAGTAACATTATTACATGCACCCCTTCTGTCATCCACTATTTCATCATCATTTCTCTAAACTGCAACATTAGACTGAACTTCTTCAGCACTCAATTCATTGTTTTGAGCTCCAGCATCAGTACTAGTACCTGAATCCTCATTGCTTTGAGACTTATGTGGACAAGCATGCCTCTTATGGCCAATGTCTCCACATTCAAAGCATCTCATACTAGTAGTACTTGCAGAAATCAAATACGACTTTCCTTCAGACCACACTCTGAATGATACATCCAGCACAGGTTCATTCAGGAACATAACACGTCTTCTAAATGACATTACATGCTTCAAAGACATATTTTTACATACCAATGAAAATTATTAACAATTTTATTGATTCCAAAAATAAAACGTACAAACACAACATAAAAAATTGAATCAATTATTCACATTAACAACCCCCCCCCCCCCCAAAAAAAACATACATTACTGTGGTTACCAACAATTAGATCATCAAAATAAAAAAAATAAAAAAAATCATAAATAAACAAGATATACATTCAAACAAAATCAATAAAACACATACCCAACTAGACTACAAATCCCTCTCCACAGCCATTCCCTGAGAACCATCCAAAAAATCAAAATAACCCCCCCACTTCCTGACGAACAAATACCATTTCCCCAGCCTTCTAAAAAACATCTCCTCAAACGCCGCCTCCTCGCCCATCTCCCCGCACCATTCCCTAAATGAGGGTGTCCCAGAGGGTGTAAATGAGTTTTACCAATCATGACTCCGGCTAGGACCCAACTTTATAAATAACTGTCCCCCATGTCCAGAGTCATCCCATCACCCAGGATACAGAGTCTGGGGCTAAATGAAAGTTCAGTGTTCAACACCACACTCATAAAGTTCTGAACCCTCAACCAAAATTCTTGGATCTTTACATATCCCAAAAATACATGTATTGTGTCCCCGTCTTCTGATTGGCACCGCCAGCAGGTGGGTGTGTCTTTAAGACCCAACCTATACAATCTAGAGGGGGTCCAGTAGAACCGATGCAAAATCTTAAATTGCATCAGACGGGGGGCCTGGGTAGATCAGTGGTAAAAGATGCTGACTACCACCAGCTAGTTCACTAGTTCAAATCCCAGGGCATGCAGAGTGACTCCAGCCAGGTCTCCTAAGCAACCAAATTGGCCCGGTTGCTAGGGAGGGTAGAGTCACATGGGGTAACCTCCTCGTGGTCGCTATAATGTGGTTCGTTCTTGGTGGGGCGCGTGGTGAGTTGAGCGCGGATGCCGCGGTGGATGGCGTGAAGCCTCCACACACACTAAGTCTCCGTGGCAATGCGCTCAACATGCCACGTGATAAGATGCACGGGCTGATGGTCTCAAACGCAGAGGCAACTGGGATTCATCCTCCGCCACCCGGATTGAGGCAAATCACTACGTGACCACAAGGACTTAAAAGCGCACTGGGAATTGGGCATTCCAAATTGGGTGAAAAAGAAAAAAAATTATAATAATTGCATCAGATAGACCCTTGCATCTCTAGATGCAGACTTGACGCTTTTTAGGATTCTGGCTCACACTCCATCCTCCAATACCAGATTTAAATCCTTCTCCCATATTCTCTTGAGAGAAGATGAAGCTCCATCCCCCAGACTCTGAATCAACAGGGAGTAATACACTGATGATTCATGACCTTTCCCAAAAGCAGTAATCACCATTTCCAGAGTATCTGCTGCTTTAGGGGGGTGTACACTATTCCCAAAAATAGTACAGAGCAAGTGGCGCAGCTGTAAATACCTAAAGAACTGGAATCTAGGAATCTTAAAATGTTGAACCAAATTATCAAAAGATCTCAGTACTCCACTCTCATATAGGTCACCGAGTGTAGTAACCCCCCTACCAATCCACTCTAACCAACAGAACGGGGACTTATTAATGTGTAATTTTGGGTTCAGCCATATGCTTGAGGCAACACTTAAATAAATGTCCGAATTAAACACTCTGGACACTTTCGTCCAAACCAGGTGCAGATGCAAGATAACGGGGTGTGACTTCTCTGATTAGTTTGATTGAAAGGCTTTGCAATGGCGAAATAGGGGCAAGAACTTCCTGTTCAATATAGAACCAGGGAGGGGCTCTCTCAGGTGGGTGCGACCAATGGGCCAAATGTCTGAAACCAAACGCATAATAATAGAACAAAATCTTGGGTAGGCCTAGCCCACCTTTATCAATCGGCCTATGTAACTTATTGAAATGTAACCTGGGATGCTTACCATTCCAAATGAAGGACTTCACTATGCTATCATATTGTTTGAAATAAGAGATGGGAACATCTACAGGGAGAGACTGCAGCAGGTAGTTAAATTTTGGAATGCACTTCATTTTAATAACATTAACCTTCCCAATCATCGATAAATGTAATGAAGCCCACCTGCCCACATCACTCGAAAACCTTTTTATTAAAGGCTCAAAATTAACTCTAACTAAATCACATAAATTTGCTGGGAATAAAATGCCCAAATACTTAATGCCCTGTTTGGGCCACTGGAAGGCGCCCCGCTGAAAAGCCGTTACTGGGCAGTAAGCAGTCAGAGCTAAAGCTTTGGATTTAGACCAATTAACTCTGTAGGAATTGATAATTCTGTGGAGGCAAGGCATAGATCTAGTGGGGTCGGAGACGAATAATAAAATATCATCTGCGTAAAGCAAAAGCTTATGCGCCACTCCTCCCACCATCACCCCTGGAAAATCATCCTCTTTTCTTATCGTGGCTGCTAATGGTTCCAGGGCAAGACAGAACAATAATGGGGAAAGAGGGCAACCCTGCTGGGTGCCCCTATCCAGAGTAAAATAATCTGAAATTAATCCATTTGTTTGTACTGCCGCCACCGGGTGTCAATAAAGTAACTTAATCCATCCAATAAAAGTATTCCCGAACCCGTATATTTCCAAAATCTTAAAAAGATAATCCCATTCTACCATATCAAATGCCTTTATGGCGTCAAGTGAGATGGCAGCGATCGGAGTCTGATCATTCGCCACTGACCACCTTTAGACAATTAGTCTAAAGATTAGACGCCTGATGTTATCAGAAAAGCTGCGGCCCCGAATAAACCCCCCTGATCTATATGTATAAGAGATGTCATAACTTTACTTAATCGGTTAGCCAAAATGTTTGCCAAAATTTTTACGTCTAGCTGGATCAGGGAAATTGGACGGTAACTCTTACATTCGCTTGGATCTTTGTCCTTTTTAAGAATCAGACTGATCCAGGCTTGTGTCATGGTTGGGGGAAGCTTTCCATTCTTTAATGATTCTGTATAAACTTCTAACAAAAGTGGAGCCAATTCTGTAGCATAAGATCTAAAAAACTCAGCGGCAAAGCCATCTGGCCCGGGAGCCTTGCCTGTAGGCAAGGCCTTAATTACCTCGTCAAGCTCCTCCAAGGTTATCTCGGAATCAAAAGAATTGTTTTGCTCAGTCGTCAATTTAGGGAGTTCTAATGGTTCCACAAAGTTTCTAATTTCTTCATCAGTAGACGAAGACGTGGAACTATAGAGATCAAGATAGAATACTTTAAAAGCATTATTAATATCAATGGCTGAAGTAAAAATTTCACCACCAGCAAATTTTACTGAGGGAATGGTAGAAAAAGCTTTATATATCTAGCCAAAAGCTTCCCTGCTTTGTCCCCCGACTCAAAGTATGACTGTCTTGCCCTGAATAACCAAAACTCCACCTTCCGCGACAAAATAGTATTATATCTATATTTCAGTCGGGTCAATTCTCTGATGCCATCAGACGACATTCGGCACTTCAGCTCTGCTTTGGCACTTTTAATATTCCCTTCCAACTCCACAAGTTCTCGTGCTATAGATTGTTTGATAAATGAGGCATACTGTATGATCCGACCCCTAAGAACAGCCTTAAGTGCCTCCCAAGCCACACCCACAGAGGATACTGAGGACCAGTTGGTCTCCATATAAACATTGATTTCAGTCTTTAACAATTGTTGGAAATCAGGATTTTGCAAAAGGGATACATTAAAGTGCCAACTATATGATTTCTTCATATAGGTGGCAACACCTCTAAACTCACCAGGGCGTGATCTGAGACTAAAATGTTTCCAATTGAGCAGTCAACAACAGATGAAATGAGTGACTTAGATATATATAAAAAAAATATATTCTAGAATATATCTTATGGACTGATGAAAAAAATGTATAGTCCCTACCAGATGGGTTCAAAAGTCGCCAAATATCTACAAGACCAAGATTTTTACACATTCTGTGAAGCGTCAGTGTTGCTCTAGGGGGCTTACACACTTTTGCTTCACTTTGATCAAGGACTGAGTCCATCAATAAATTAAAGTCTCCTCCCAATATTATATCATGAGGGGTGCCAGCGGCTTGCAACATCCCTTCAAGATCTATAAAAAAAAACCCTGATCATCAGCGTTAGGTGCGTAAATATTAGCCAAAATCAACCTTTGCCCCTGAATGTCTGCTAAAACAATAATGACTCTTCCTAATTTATCATTAATCTGTTTGAGAAATTTGAATTGTAGATGTTTACTTATCAATGTAATGACTCCCCTACTCTTACTCAAGCCAGCACTAAAGAAAACATGCCCACCCCATATCTTCCCAAATTTTTCAGCTTCCTGCTGGGAAAGATGTGTTTCTTGAAGAAAGACTATATCATACTTCTTACGCTTAAGAAAAGAGATAACCTTCCTTATTTTTATGGGGTGCCCCAACCCATTCACATTCCATGTGGAGAGAGATAATCCATTCACATTAACATTTGAGATATTGATATAATATAAAATAAAAATAATTGTGTGTCAAAAGCAAGATTATACAGACCACATTCCCCATTAATGCAACAATCAAACCCCGAACTTCCCCCGAACAAAACAAACAGAAAAAAGAAAAACGTGCGCATTAACCCCATGCACGACAACGCCAACCGGCGTCGATCGTCGATCCCTCTAAACTCAGAAGGTCCATGTAAGCAACTTTGCCATCGGATTGCTCAAATCCGGTGTTTCTATTCAAATTTGAGGCAAAATTACATAACAGAAAATACTTTGTAAAACAGGCCCCAGCCAACAGGCAGAGTACACACAAAGAACGTGTAGATTCATTCACAGAACTGTCTTGAAGGTGTGTTCCTACACAAAACAAATTCCAGCCGATATAAAGCCGTTCAGCCGACAGACAATTGTTCAACTCCAGCCAACAGGAGGCATAAGCACAAAGAACGAACAGATTAATCCACAACTCTGTCCCGAAGCAGTGTTATTCCACAAAACAATCTCCAGCCACTAGGCAGAACCAGTACGAAAAAAAAACAGGCATCCCAGTTCCTCGGATGATCAAGTGTGTATTGAGCGAGTCAAATTCAATCGGAGGCCGCGTAAAAAAAATACACCATGACTTACTCAGTCCATCAACTTTATAAAAGACATCCTTTATGTGAGCACGTAGATATTTTGCGGTCATCCATAGTGTACATTCTCAATATGGCCGGGAACTTCAGTGTAAATACTATCTTCCATCAATGCAAAAGTTTCTTGGAATGTCATGCCACAAAAACAAACTCCAGCCGCTAGGCGGAGCCAAAGCAAAAAGAAACAAAAAATGGCGCCCAGCTTCCTTAGACAGTCAAGACACTGAACAGCAAGTCAGTCTACTTACATAAGAAACGACTGATGGTTTACTCACCCATAGTTTGTATGAAGGCCAGTGCCTTTTTGGGGCATAAAAATACTTTGCTGCCATCCAGGTATTGGATCGGTGCATCCCTACTTTAAACGCACTTGCGAATTTCCCATAATTCGCGAGACCTATATCAATTTCATCATTATGAATGAAAGGCGGAACATTTGATACCGTAACTTTAGCGGTTGGTGTAACCAGCGGTGAAACAATAACATAAGCACCACTTACCACAATTCCACTGCTTATCAGGCAATTGACCAAGCTTTTCAACTATCACCACTTTGTTAATTCTGGATGCCGAACAAATGTTCTCAAATCCAAACTGTTCGCCGACAGCCAACAGCACATCCTCCACAATAACAGCAGGTTCAGGCACACAATTGATGCCATTATGGAGCAAGAGATGAAAGTGTACAATAAAAGTGTATTGTGAAACTTTACAAGGGTTCACAATACACTTTTAGCCAACTGTAAAATTTAATTACAAATCTATTTCACTTCTAAATCCCTAATGAAATAAAGAAAAGGACAGAAAAAAGCCCAATAAACACCATTTCCCTGTGAGCACCCTCACACACACCCAAACGCTCCCAGCATGCACTGAGAGAGAGAGAGAGAGAGAGAGAGAGAGAGAGAGACAGAGAGAGAGAGAGATGTAGAGTATCCCTTAATCTGACTTTTGTCTCTTCTATTTTTCATGTCAGATGAAGAATTGCCAAGCTTTCAATGCACAATTGAAGAAGCACCTTCTCAAAACTGGCTCAAAAGCCACTTAGCCGGACTTCAGAACAAAGAACAGATGCATCTAGTGAACAAGACTGGGCAGTACCTCTCTCTCTCTCTCTCATTCTGTATTTACCAAATTGAAAAATATGAATAAAGCTTGATAATGTTGCTTTTAGTGCCACATTTCAATAGTGAGGTTCTAAAATGGCACTGGATTGCTAGCAGCAACAAGACCCATTGTGATGTGACAGTCACACAAAACCAGAAATATAACTGAGTCAACTGATGATTGCCATAACATTATCTAATTTCCATTCTCTGGACGCAGTAGCTGAAGATTTCTAGGAAATTTGAACTGATCTGTCCTTTTTGTGAGAGCACAATCAATGCTCACTCAGTGAACTTGAAGCTGTACAGTATGATGGAAAATAATACTTCAAATTATTAAAAGCTCATGTCCATTCAGTATATCTATTTTTCTCACCATATAACTTGGGAATGAATGGAGAAGGTGGGAATGTGTTACTACCTTTAAAGAGATACAGTATGAGGTCAAACAGATACCCATCAACAGCATCAGCAAAACGTTAGAAACCACTAGACCACATAGATGCTCAAGGGTATTAGATATCAGAATGTTTCATTCAGCAGACAAACTCCAGCCCGAGGAATCGCCCTTGCAGTAGAACTGCTGCTGTTAACAATGACTGTCCTCTGAATTATTCACTGCAGATTGACCGTAGATGCCCATGAAAACTGGATCTAGCCATTCTTGAACATCAGTGTCTATTGAGATCACTTCTAATGTACTGTAGGTGTGTCAGTCTATAAACAAGTCATATATTGAATGCCAAACTCACTTTCTTAAATGTTATGACTTCAAGGGTTCAGCTTTCAGTAATAAGTCTGGCTTGTTGAATAAGGAGTGTAAGTGAATGAAGTGAGGTGAGGAACTAAAGAAAGAGTTGTGAGAAACAGTGAGGAAATGGATGAAGAGTCATGAGGAAATGAGGTAAGAGCTGCGGGGAAGTGAGGTACATAAATGCTACTGTGAGACTGTTTTTTGCTCACAACATATGTGTAACAGTTCACGGGTGGGCAAGGAGGAGGCGGGAACCTGCTGAACAGTCAACATAAAGTTAAATGTAAAACTCAACATAAAACAAACATAAACACACACACACACACACACACATGTGGCCATGTGCATCTCTCTCTCTCTCAAACAGCACCTCCGGCTGCCCCTTATCTTGCTCTCCTGCTAATCAGCTGATTCAGCACCGGCCGTGCTCCATCACGGCCTGGCCACACCGTACTCCTCGTCACAATATGTTTATTTAAAATTGAAAAAATAAACTTGTGGTTTTATACTATACGACAGGGCTCTTCAACTACTTTCTTGTGGGGGCCAGATTATCCAGATGAAAACTCAATGGGGGCCAAACTTTCTTTCCCAATTTATGTTTCATTGAAACTAACATGTTAACATGGAGGAACACATTTTAATAATATGTGTTTATTTACATTAAAATAGTATTTAATCACATTAAAGAGGTATTTAATTCACATTGTTACGGTCTGACCAAAAATTCCTTCTTAAGATCTGGTTGAAGAACAAACATGACCTCACACTCTCAACTAACAAATAGGTTTTGATTGTCTTTACTTTGAAAATAAAAACATACAATGTACGGATATTATTTATGAAAACTGAGGAAGAGCATTTAGATCTGCTAAAGTATGTATCTTTGACAATATCAGCTCATATAAGAGAACAATTAAAATCTAATGTAGAACTGTCTTTTTACACAAGATAACTGTAAAAGTCAAAAAAGAGCATTATGTTTGTTCTTTCTTTTTCTTTACTCTCCTCCCATTTAATGAGGGAAAAATTAGCCTTTCCTTGTCCTGCACATGATGCATTTGCACAAAGGAGCCAGATCCTTGTGCAGATAATCATTACAAACAGTGAACAAACGATTTGATGATGTTCGGGATTGAGAATGTTGACACACATCTGTATGTAGAACCAAACACATTTAGGGTATATACATAGACAGGTTCAGTGACACTTCACATTATCTTTCTACAATCACTACAGAAAAGAATGGATAATAAAAAGCAAATTTTCCTGTGTATTTTCTTTGAAGGTTCGGTTTTTATCATTGATTTACTTTTTGTGAAAAAAAGGTTGTGCATATAAGCTGACATCACTTCTGTAACAGCTTTTACATTTTTTTTGTCAAGAAATTGTTAATATATCATGAAGAAGGAAATAATAGTACACACAGTCGTCCAGCAACCATGGATGGCATGGCCACGTTAGCAATCGCATTTACTCAAAAAATATAGAATCAATATTTTACCAATTTTACATACAGTGCATAGTGAATAAGACATTTTCTTATAGCACACGTGAAGCACTTTTACCTTGGGCTGCATCGTAGGAAGCTGACTTGCTACCTTGCTGCCTAATCAGTTAATGGCTTAATAGATAGCTGTTTTGAATGAATGGAACTCTTAAGGAAAATGGTCTCCGAACAGTTTGAAAAGCACCTTATTTTCATTGTACCTCCGTATACAGCCTCCAGAGGCAGAATTTTCCTGGTTTCGGACGCAGCCTTGAAGTTCCAGCACGAGCCTCAATCTCCTGACAATTTAAACAGCCTGGATCGTCTACTTGGATTGTCACAGAGAGACCGTTATGATTTGTGAATGAGAGGAACTTTTGATCCTGACTCTTAAGTTTTTGATTCTGGCCAATAGAATACATGCTTCAGAGGAAGATATTAGATAAGCGCTCGACAGGAAGAAAACGCTGGATTTTCGTGAGGTTCGTGAATGACATCTTTTTAAATGAGATATCAGCATATTTGCATATGGTATATGAGTTTTATTGATATTTGCCTTTTATTATTAGAAAAGTTACAGGAAACTGTTGAGGAGAGACTGTTAGAATACATGCTTCAGAGGAAGATTTATGAGCGTTCCACAGGATGCTGGATCTGCTGAAGTTGTGTAAGGTTGGTTTATTACATCTGTTTAAATGAGATATGCACATATTTGCAGACGGTATATGTTTTATTGATATTAGTTTTATTGATATTTGCCTTTTTATCATTAGACAAGACAGTTAATGTTACAGGGAACTGTTGAGGAGAGAGAGGGAGAATGAAACAGGTGAGCACTTTAACATTATGAGCTCAAACCTATCTGCTGCGGCTCTGAAATGCAGACCATTTCAATTAGACTGTTGCACACCGGTCTATTATTGTAGTAACACGATGTGACAACAAAAAGAACTGTGACTGGTTGTTTACATGTCTTAGACGCTTCATATGCAAGCAGGCTATTTTGGGCACCCTCAAGAAAAAAATCGGCCAAACGGGAAAATTTATCGGCCAATGCCGATAATGAAAAAAGTTAGAATATTGATATGCTACCCAGATGATTCGATATGTCGATATGCGATCTATCGGTCGACCACTACTGCGTATCAGTGAGTACATGCCCACTTCAAACACTGGTTGTGAGGGAATAGCTGTGAGAAAGCAAAAGAAAACCTGTGAGGAAGTATAGAAAAAGTCATGAGGAGATGAGGGAAGGGTTGTGAGGAAGTGAAGGGGCAGTTATGAGGAAGTGTGAGAAGAGTTGTGAAAGAGTTGTGTAAAAGGGAGGGGAGAGTTATGAGAAAGTGAAGGAAGAGTTGTGAGGAATTGAAGGAAAAGTTGTGAGGAAGTGAAGGGAGAGGTGTGAGGAAGTGAGTAGTGAGCTAAGAGAAAAGAAGGGAAGATGTTGTGAAAAAGTGAGAAGAGTTCAGGAGGAAGTAAAGGGGGAGTAATGAGGAAGTGAGGGAAGGGTTGTGAGGAAGTCAAGGGAGAGGTGAATGGAAATGAGGAAAGAGCTATGATAAAGGGAGGGAAATGTTGTGAGAAAAGGAAGGAAGAGTTGAGAGGAAGTGAAGAAAGGGTTGTGAAGAAGTGAAAGAAGACTTAAAGCAAGTAAAGAAAGAATAAAAAATGGGGGAATGGTGAAGAAGGTAAAGGAAGAGCGGTGAAGAAATGAGATAAGAGATGCAAGGAAGAAAGGGAAGATATGCAGGTAAGAGAGAGAAGTTGTAAAGAAGAGAAGGTAAATTCATGAGGATATATGGAAAGAGTTATGAGGAAAATAAGGCACTGTAGAGAGTTGCACTCGTAAAATAAAAATAATATGATTAATATGAGCTCATGATTCTGATTTGTCATAACTTTTTTATCCACTACATCCACCTGTCAGCCACAGAAGACAGTGTGAGCTGCCCCCTGCCAGATCCTGTGGAGATGGATGTTTGAGGAAGTCCACTGAGCTTCACAAAGTTCTGCTTCTCGCCTTATTTCACTATTTTCTCCCTGTGGTAAGCTGAAACATTCTCCCAACAAATGAATCAACAGAAACATGTTCAGTATTTTACTTTGCCTCAGTGGAGGCTTGAGACAGGAGCATCTGCATGAGACATTTCATAGCAAAAAAAAACCAAAAAACAAAACAAAAAAAAAAGTATATATATATATATATATATATATATACCGTGTATGTCCTAATTAGTTTTTTTGTCTAGTTTAATTTCCAGTAAAAATACCTAAACATTCTTAAAACAAGATACATTTACTTGACAAGAATGTCAATGGGGACTTGGGAAAAGAAGAAAACAAGTAGCTTAAATTATTAGCGCAATTGTCCTTTTGTTTTTGGGTTACTAATGGCTCTACACCCCTTTCCCTGTCTCCCCCATACAACCTTTGTGTCTCTCAAAATAAGAACAAAGACTGAAGAGGTTCACTAGATGGCTAGTTCTCTTTCATTGATAGTCCAGTATGAGCAGTTAACTGGTGTTCTTCAGAGATTTTTCTCTGTGATCAGAGAAAATTTTACTAATGCCAGACAGCCAAAGGTACTGTTTACACCTGGTATTAAAGGGTCATAACAGATATGTACAGGTTGCACATCACTGAAAAACAATTACAGCACTTGTTATGTTTATTGTTAAGGGTAAAGTATTTTTTTTAGGCATGAAGAAACATCATAAAACATGAAGTACAGTGCGTTCATAAAGTATTCAGACCCCTTCATTTTTTTCACATTCTGTTATGTTGAAACCTTAAGCTAAAATGCCTTAAATAAAATAAAAACAAATTAACATCAGTCAACACTCCATACCCCATAATGACAAAGCAAAAACCAGATTTCTGATAACTTTGCAAATTTATTAAAAAGAAAAAAATGAAATATCATATTGACATAAGTATTCAGACCCTTAACTCAGTACTTAGTTGAAGCACTTTTGGCAGCCTCAAGTCTTTTTGGGTATGATGCGACAAGCTTTGCACACCTGGATTTGGGGATTTTCTGCCATTCTTCTCTGCAGATCCTCTCAAGCTCTGTCAGGTTGGCTGGAGCCAGTCGGTGGACAGACATTTTCAGGTCTCTCCAGAGATGTTGGATTGGGTTCAAGTCTGGGCTCTGGCTGGGCCACTAAAGGACATTCACAGAATTGTCCATAAGCCACTCTTGCGTTGTCTTGGCTGTGTGCTTAGGGTCATTATCCTGTTGGAAGGTGAACTTTTGGCCCAGTCTGAGGTCCTGAGCGCTCTGAACCAGGTTTTCATTAAGGATATCTCTGTATTTTGCGGTGTTCAGCTTTCCTTCAACCCTGACCAGTTCCCCAGTCCCTGCCACTGAAAAACACCCCCACAGCATGATGCTACCACCACCATGCTTCACCGTTGGGATGGTATTGCGCAGGTGATGAGCGGTGCCTGGTTTCCTCCAGACATGACATTTGGAATTGAGGCCAAACAGTTCAGTCTTCGTTTCATCAGACCAGAGAATCTTGTTTTTCACAGTCTGAGAGTCCTTTAGGTGCCTTTTTTGCAAAGTCCAAGTGGGCTTTCACGTGTCTTGCACTGAGGAGAGGCTTCCGTCTGGACACTCTGCCATAGAGCCCAGATTGGTGGAGTGTTGCAGTGATGGTTGTCCTTCTATAAGTTTCTCCCTTCTCCACACATGATCTCTGTAGCTCAACCAGAGTGACCATAGGGTTCTTGGCCACCTCTCATACCAAGGCCCTTCTCCCCCGATTGCTCAGTTTGGCCGGGCGGCCAGCTCTAGGAAGAGTCCTGGTTATTCCAAACTTCTTCCATTTCAGAATTATGGAGGCCACTGTGCTCTTGGGAACCTTCAATGCAGCCAAATTTGTAGTCTTCCCCTGATCTGAATCCTGTCTCTGAGCTCTGCAGGCAGTTCCTTTGACCGTATGGCTTAGTTTTTGCTCTAATATGCATTTTCAGCTGTGAGACCTTATATAGACAGGTGTGTGCCTTTCCAAATCATGTTCAATCAATTGAATTTGCCACAGGTGGACTCCAGTCAAAGTTTAGAAACATCTCAAAGATGATCCAGAGAAATGGGATGCACCTGAGCTAAATTTCAAGTGTTATAGCAAAGGGTCTGAATACTTATGTCAATGTGAAAAATCAGTTTTTTCTTTTTAATACATTTTCAAAGTTATCAAAAATCTGGTTTTTGCTTTGTCATTATTCATGTATTTTAGAATAAGGCTGCAACATAACAAAATGTGAAAAAAATGAAGGGGTCTGAGTACTTTATGAATGCTCTGTATATGCATAAACTCTGAGTTGTGATTGATAGAGTGTGCTAATACGTGATTAATTTCTGAGCCTTTCTCCACATTATTTATGAGAAGGAACATTTTTATCCAATCACTGCACTGCCTCATGCATGAGGAGAATTAGAAATTACATGCTGACGTGACAGTGGTTTCTGGCCGACACAAGTAACTTCACTTGCGGAACAGGAATGAGAGCGACTCAGTGATGAGATCGCATTACAGCGCTGAATTCAAAATCACATGCAGATATGAGAGTGGACCTTTATACAAAACAATGTGGTGAGATCGGAATCACTCGTCAGAATGGACCACAATCGATAACCAGATCGGCGGGAACATGTTTGTTAGCTGTTTGTTTAGAGACGCACACATTCCATTGCATATTCTCCATTCATCTGATCATAGATAGGATAATATGGTGGCTTTCATCGACAGAAGATAACGATGAAAACCAAAAATTAAAAGTTGGAAAACTCAAAAACTCTTTTGGTTTCCTTACATTAAGCGAAACTTACCGGATTTAGGCCTACAGGGTTTACTGGCGCTCTGTCGTCAAGACAATGAAGATGAAATACTGTCCAACTTTATACAGATGAGGGCTGAGTTCCCCAATAACGTTGCAACTTAAGCTTTTACGATCATCTTAACTAACGTTGGTCGTTATTTTACAATGGATTAATGCCTGTTTCCCAAACCAGCACGTAGATCGCTCATTATAAAGTTGAACTTTATAAAGTTGAAAGTCCTAATTGGTGCTGATCACTTTGGCCAGTATGTCCAGGAGATTGTCTTCTCAACTTGAAAATAATATGGAAATACTAACAAACATGGAAGTTGTTTGTAACCTTTTCGAGGCGCCAAAATGTATTAACTATTACATAATTTAATTAAAGAAATGATAGCTATAGTAAGACAGAGTTTCAGATGTATTGATGCTCAATCACAGAGATTAATGAAAGTGACACAATAAATGCATGTAACGTGAATGTACACGTTGTGAATCATAAGGGGCTCTCAAGTAGCCTAAAGTTTTGTTCCTTTGGCTGAAAACTGAACAAATGCACACAGAACATGATTAAAATGATGGGCATCAGTACTGAACTACTTGTAGACCTGTCTAAATATTAATAAATAATCTGGTTAGAGTGTGAGGCACTGTGTAGGCTACTTGTAGCCTTACTGCCATTATGCATCATGCAATTTATTACTGCCTTGAAAAAACCTATAAGCGAGCCGATTTGAAACATCCATTGGAGGAAGGAGGAACATGAGGAGGAAGAGAGAGATTAAATCTCTCATTGCACACTCTCACTTTAATCTCCTTTGTTAACCAAATTGTAATTATTTATTAGGCATAATTACACCATGTAACAAATTATTTTATTTATTTATTTTTTTGGTTCCTGGGTAGTAAGCGTTATTTCCTAATTTCTCATGCTTCAAAAGTATAGAAAATGGCTATTATTCCCCACAAACTATGCTTTTGTAATCAGGACAGTGATATTTTGAAATGTATCTATTTTCCAGAACATTACAGATAGAGTCCGTGCTGAGGAAACTTGGAGTAACTTCTAGAACTTTCTAGAACTTTCCAGTAATATAAATAGTAGTATAAATACAGGGGCCTTAAGCCCACCAGTTCAGTTTAGTTCCAGCTGTCTAAGTGGATACATATCTGCATTTTTCTGAGATGGCATCAAGAGGCTGCAAGCATCCGGCAGACGCATTTTGCTATGTCTGCGGCCAATTTATCAAGACAAGAGCGAAAAAGTACTACGTGGAAGCATCTGCTAAGAAGTGTGAGGCCTACAAGGCATATTTCGGCATGCCTGTTGGGGATCAAGACAAACCCTGGGCACCTCATTTCACCTGCGAGCACTGCAAAAAAACTCTGGATGGTAAGAATGACAATTGTTGCTCGGAATTTTGTTATAAAATTTGTTAATTTTTAAAATTGTAAATGTTTTTAATTTTAAAATGTTTTACAATTTTCAATGTTATTGAAAAAATATATCTTATATGAAAAATGTTGCGAGAATCTCTTACAGATTAGTCATGGGTGAAATAAATGTATTTTTGTAGGATGGTACAGAGGGGAATAGAGAGCCACGAAGTTCGCTATCCCAAGAATTTTGCAGAAACCCACTGACCACTCAAGCAACTGCTACTTCTGCATGGTGGACCCTTCCAAATGTCGGAATGGCAAGAATACACCTGCTATCATGTATCCGGACCTTCCTTCATCCATCACCCCGGTGCCACACTGTCATGAGCTCCCCGTACCCACTCCTCTGGAGAGAGAGCAGCCGTCTTTAGAAGAGAGCAGCAAGTCAGAGAGTGAGGAAGACGTTGTAGATACAGATGACAATTTCAGAGGTGGAGCTGAGGAGAGAAACCCATACTACCCCAACCAAAAAGACCTCAATGATTTGATTAGAGATCTTAGTCTCACCAAGTCCAATGCCGAGATTTTGACGTCTAGACTCAAGCAGTGGAACTTGTTGGATGAAAGTGTGCAAGTCGCAGATCAGAGGAAGCGTCACCAACCTTTTTCCAGCTTCTTCACCCGTCAAGATGGGCTCTGCTTCTGCCACAATATGACCAGTCTGTTCGAGGCAATCGGAATCGCCTGTAACCAGAATGAGTGGTGCCTCTTCATTGACAGCTCATCCAGGAGCCTCAAAGCCGTGCTGCTCCATAATGGTAACAAGTACCCGTCTCTTCCCCTGGCTCACTCGGTGCACCTCAAAGAGGATTACAACAGCATCAAGACCTTGCTGGATGCCTTGAAGTATGATGAGTACATTTGGGGGCTGATTCATGAAAGTGATTTGCAGTATAATTGTAAATCTCGAAAAACTACTCACTTCTAAATCTTTTGTAGTCATTTTTGTATTACTTTATATTTATATTTATATTTATATATGTATTACTTTTAGTATAAATACATGTTAATTTGGATTCATATGTTGTTTTTTTCTGACTTTATGTGAACGAAAATCACAAATTCGCCTGTTTTCTCATTGGAAATAGGTGAATTTCAAAATATAACTGTCCTGGTCACAAAAGCAAAGTTTGTGGGGAATAATAGCCATTTACCATACTTTTGAGGCATAAGCACTTAGGAAATAACACTTACTACCCAGGAACAAAAATTGTGTTACATAGTGTTATTTAATACGTTTTAAATTGCATGGTCACATTACACACATATGTCTTCTTAAATAATCTGTTTAATAAGAACATATCATCTTTCTATTGCCATTACAATTACGCTTATCAAAGAAGGCTAATATAACATTATATTGTATCACGTGTCTTGTAATTTAGATCATATAGCATGCACAGACTGCGGAGACTTCCTATTGATTTCATAGCGATTTTTCAACACTTCATATCCTTTTAAATAGTTTACAATGGCTTTCCAATGATCAAAATATGTTAATACAATTTATTAAATGTCCCATTCTCTTTGAAAAACTGTGAAAGATGCCAGAAAGGTATGCTTAAGTTGGACTTAATGGACTTCAGAGCTGTTTAAAGGTCTCGTGAATTTATGAATGTTTTTACAAACTACTTAGATAACGATGCTTTTGGGAAATGCGCCTTAGAGATTAAGTACTACTAAAGTGCTACTAATGTCCTTTTTAGTGCTTTGGGAAACCCAGCCAAGTTTGCACCTAGAGTCATGTCAACGCATGTTATGTTTAAGTAAAAGTGTCATGTTCAGTCAATTGAATTTGCAACAGGTGGACTCCAATCAAAGTGTAGAAATATCTCAAAGATGATCCAGAGAAATGGGATGCACCTGAGCTAAATTTCAAGTGTCATAGCAAAGGGTCTGAATACTTATATTAATGTGATTTTTCAGTTTTTTCTTTTTAATAAATTTTCAAAGTTATCGAAATCTGGTTTTTGCTTTATCATTATTAATGCATTTTAGCATAAGGCTGCAACATAACAAAATGTGAAAAAAATTAAGAGGTCTTCATTTTTTCAGCACTAATCAAGAGTCACACTGAAAAAAAAGACTCTTGAAATGGGCAGGAAAATGTGTAAAAATGTGGGTGGGTATTGTGGGTGGGAAGAGGGAGGACGGGAGGGTGTTCAAGAGCTACTGTACTTCCAAAAACACAGACAACAGAGATGGCTGAACGTCACATTATGAGTGGAGATAAAAAAAAAAAACAATTGAGTTTTGGGGCACTTTGCTGTATATTAATCATGGGACAAAAGTGCGAAAAGTGCAGATGATTGAACAGTTTTCAAATCTACAAAAAACTAAAATATTTTGTTCAAACTTTTGAGAATGAAGCAAGTGTCGCACTCAGAGCAGACATCTGCTTTGTCCAGCACTGCTTTGAGATGTTAATTCTTAGAAATGTATTCTTACAAGGAGTGATTTGGGTTTAATATAAGTTAAACTCTATTGACAGCATTTTTGGCATGTTATTATTTCTAAAGAAAAAAAAAAAAAGGCACACAATACGGCTCATACAATGAAAGTAAACTGGTCCATAACACAAAACATTAAATACACACTGTTTTTCAAAAGTATAGCCACAATACTTAACCCTTGCACTCTGTTCGTTACAGGTTTTTGACCCCAAACAATAAATGTGTCATTTTTTACTGTAATCATGTATTTTTTTAAACAAATGTAATAACACTAACTTCACTCACTTAAAAACTCTAAAGTTGTGCAGGTTGTGGTATTTTTTTTATTTAATTTTTTTTACCTTATTTAACTTTAAATTACTAAACTACACCATTAATTTTCATATAAAGATCTATATTTCTCAGTTCCATTCATAGAGAAAATATGAAAAATGTGTCATGCATTAGGGGCAAATTGCTGCCATCTGCTGGATTTATTTATTTATATTAAAATGACCTGAAATTACAGCTATAACCAGTAGATTGCTACAGAGGTCTACTCATTTGCCTGGTTATAGCAAATTGATTTTTTTTAGATCTTATCACAAGTTATGCATTTGGATATATTTAGACATTATCAAAGAAAAAAAAATCACCATTTTTGTCAAAGTTTAGCATTTTTTGGTTTGAGCTGTTTTGAAGTGTCAGTTTTTGCAATTATGATTACTGGCCATGGTGTTACAAAGAGAAGACTTAGAGTAAGATTTTTGTTACCTATCATTTATTTCAAACATCCAAATTCAATAACTCAATAAAGTAAATTAATAAAAAATTTCAATAAAACCAACAGCAATAAACAGAAATGGAAACAGTGAAAAAAGTCAACTGTCTCAGACTCAGCCTTTGATCTGTGTGTGTGTCTGTGTGTGCGTGCATATTTGTGAGCATGCTTGCTCTGTGCTAAGTATTGTCTCACCCTTTCAATTCTGTGTGTGTGTGTGTGTGTGTGTGTGTGAGCATGTGCGTTCTGCACTGTGGATGTGTTATAGTATCACCCCTTCATTTCTGTGTGTGTGTGTGTGTGTTCTGCATTGTGGCTGATTTATTGATTTTATTTGACAAATAAAACAAAATCCTCATTTTATCATCATACATTAATTTCCTATGTGGGGTCAAATTTGACCCCAAACATGATGAGTGTGAGTATTTTTGTCACACCACCACAGGTGTGTGGGGGTAGTTAGGTACAGTACAGCCTCCTTTAGTGTATTAAGCACTAAGCAGTAAACAGAATGCACTCTTGCATAGGCCATATTTTTTTGTAGCATTGATAAAAAACAAGAAGTTATTTGGTCACAATCAGCTACAAAACTGAAAAGCATCTCTTGTGTCATAAAAGTACAAAATAAATAGAATAATGAAAAATAAAACTTGTGCATTAGGAGAAGCCATTCTTGTTTTGGGTTGGTGCATAGACTGTCTCTTCTTCTTCTGCTCTTTTTCCTGTTGTGGCAGTTAGCAAACAGCGTTGCATTACCGTGCACGCACACCTCTGGATTGACATGTGGATTCCCAGTGAATGACTCAGATATATTCTTCATCTGACTGCATGCACCGAACCGTGACGTCAGTACCGTGACGGTTCGGGATGAATACATGTACCGTTACACCCCTAATTGTGGTGTCTTTACTTTTTTGGGACTTTCAGGAATAAAAAACACATGTGCAGGTTACTTTACTTCCGAGTTGCTTTCACATTCATGTGAATTGCGCTACAGTTCCACTGCAGCCGAACTCAGACCACCTCCTACAGGTAGTCTCGGGTTCGGTACCACGGTGCGCTCCCCAGTCCGCATGACAGCTTTCACATTACCAATTTTTCATGCAAACCGTGCTCTGTTTCGAACTAAACTGCCAGTGTGAAAGCACCCTTAGTATCACTCTGTTATAGTGAGTGATATATGTATTCATTTAATGGCTCAAACTCAACTCTTGCTTTACTAAAAACCCCTCGAACAACCTTTATTCCTCAACTAGTTGGGCTGCAACAACAGGCATTTGTAAGTAGAGTTGGGGAGTAACGAAATACATGTAATGGGATTACGTATTTAAAATACAATATATAAGTAACTATTCCTGTAACGGTGGCTGGCAACAGGTAGACGAAGAGACGATGATGTGTGATGAACCCAAGAGCAGTTTTATTTCCAAATGTGAAATCCAAAAACCCTAACTACAAACGTCAACAAACATAAACATAAACTTGACATAGAACGCTGTACACCAACAACGATACATGCAAACAATACTTGACAATGGACAATAGCAAACATGAGGGTTAAATACTTGGACATGGGAGAACACATGACAAAGATAACCAATGAACACTAAGAACTCTAAACAAGATAACAAGACTGCTAATAACCTAATGAAACAATGAACCAATGGGGACAAGACACAAGAACATGGGAAACACATGACCAGATCACATGACAAGGAAACAAAAACAAAAACACATACAATCCTGACATATCCCCCCCCTCTAGGGGTGGATCCCGAAACCCCAAAACAAAAACACATAGTTCAAGAGGGAGCTGGGGGGGCGCCAAGGTGACTTGACGTTGTTACATGGCAGGACATGAAAACATGGTGAAACAAGGTGTGGGGCGTGGCCTGGTGAGACAGGGCGTGCAGCCTGGTCTGGTGAGAACATGGCGTGGAGCATGAGACCAGGGCGGAGCCCGTGGGGGGTGGAGCCATGAGAGGCTCGAGGGGCGGAGCCATGGAAGGTGGAGCCGTGAGGCTCGAGGGGCGAAACCATGGAGAACTGGATACCCGGAGAGTAGCCAAAGACTCGAAGGGCCAGGGTGAAGCCGGAGGCAGGGAGGACCAAGGCGGCGCCGGAGGTTCGGTGGAGCATGGCGGAGCTGGGGGATCGGAAGACTGAGGTGGAGCCGGTGGGGCTGAGGACCAAGGCGGAGACGTAGGGATGGAGGTCCCCGGTGGAGCTGAAGGATCAGAGAGACAAGGCGTAGCCAGAGGATTGGAGAGCCAATGCAGAGCCAGGTGACGACAGTCCAAGGAGGAGCTGGAGTGACGAGAGACTCCAGTAAAGCCGACAGGCTGAAGGACCATGGTGGAGCTGAGGGAACGTAGAGCCGAGGTGATGTCAAGGGATCAACAGGCCAAGTTCTGTGTCTGGGATATCTCAGAGGGCGATGATTGAGCCGGTGCCTTGGGGGGAACCGGCTGATCAGGAGAACTCAGGGTGGGCACAAGGGCGGGAACCAATTCCAACTCAAATAGCCCAGTGAGAGATGGCTCTGGAATGGACGAGGTTTGCAACGCTGGCACTGGGACGGACGAGGCTTGCAACACTGGTTCGTTGGCCGTGGCAGACGTGGGCATTGGCTCGTTGACCGTGGCAGGCTTGGGCGTTGGCTCATTGACCAGGGGTGAGCCTGAGACATGGCATGGAGCAGGCTCAGGCATGGCTGTGACATGGCATGGAGCAGGCTCAGGCATGGCCGTGACATGGCATGGAGCAGGCTCAGGCATGGCTGTGACAGGGCATGGAGCAGGCTCAGGCATGGCTGTGACAGGGCATGGAGCAGGCTTAGGTGTGGCTGTGACATGTCATGGAGCAGACTGAGGATCCGGGGCAAAAGATGGTGCTAGCTCCATGACCATGACGAGGAACTCTGGCTTGGCGGCCATGACGTGGGACTCTGGCTTGGCGGCCATGTCGTGGGACTCTGGCTTGGCAGCCATGACGTGGGACCCTGGCTTGGCGGCTATGACGTGGGACTCTGGCTTGGCGACCACCTCCCGCACAGTGAACGATGAACCACATATTTGTAGGGCAAGTTCGATATACTGAGCCAGGCTGTGGGTACTCTGACTGCCTGGCATCAGGGAAGAGATTGGCTCATTCAGTCCAAAGCGAAAACAGTCCTTGAGGGCAATCTCATTAAAATCGACCCTGCTGGCCAGAGCACAAATATCCTCAACAGATTCTTCAATGGAAAAATGTTCCTGCCGTTGATGTAGAAGTTGAACTGCTGGGTTCATCTTGGTCGGTCAAGTATTCTGTAACGTTGGCTGGCAACAGGTAGATGAAGAGACGATGATGTGTGATGAACCCAAGTGCAGTTTTATTTCCAAATGTGAAATCCAAAAAACCCTAACTACAAACGTGAAAAAACATACACTTAAACTTGACTAAACTTAACTTAACTTGACATGATTTGGCTTGGCTTGGCTTGGCTTTACTATGAAACTTGGCATAAAATGCAAACAATACTCGACAATGGACAATGGCAAACATGAGGGTTAAATACTTGGACATGGGGGAAACACAAGACAAAGATAACCAATGAACACTAAGAACTCTAAACAAGATAACAAGACTGCTAATAACCAAATAAAACAATGAACCAATGGGGACAAGACACGAGAACATGGGAAACACATGACCAGATCACATAACAAGGAAACAGGAACAAAAACACATACAATCCTGACAATTCCACTACAGTTACAATTTAAATAATTGGTAATTAGAATACAGTTACATTCAAAAAGTATTTTGATTACTGAAGAGATTACTTTGCATTTTATTGTCATTTGTTTAATTTAATATTTAGTCCTTTCAGATGGAATACATTTATACATATATATGATTCGATCCAAAGTGCATTTTAACAGCGGTGAAACACTTTCTTATGATGTGTTACATTCATATGAGCAGACAGAGAAGTAAGTTTTAAGTAAGTTTGGAGCAGAAGAAATAGAAATAAACCTTGTGCAAATTGCCATTTCTAGCCATTTTACATGCACGTTACCAGGCACAATCATATTTTTTTATCAAGAAAATTCATGTTGGATCATAATTTCTTTTTTCTAGTAAGACCTTTTATTTTAGTGCAAAAATCTTATTCTTGATAATAATTTTTTTATTGCTTTCCTGTAAAAATATCTAAAAATCCTTAAAACAAGATCAATTTGATTTATATTGTTTCAGAAACAACACTGCATATGATATTTAGGTTTTTAAGAATTTATTTTTAACATGTGTATCTTGTCTTACTGTACTGGCAGAGTTTTTATATTCAAAACAAGTGAAAAAATCTACCACTGCTGAAGTAATCCAAAGTATTTAGAATACGTTACTGACCTTGAGTAATCTAACGGAATACGTTATAAATTACATTTTACAGCATGTATTCTGTAATCTGTAGTAAAATACATTTCAAAAGTAACCCTCCCAACCCTGTGTAAGCAAGGGTGGGAGTTCAACAGGAATGGAGGAACAGTCATGGAGGGATGGAAAGGGGGATAAAATGCTAGTCTTGCAGGAAAGCAGCTGACTCACAGCTATTCTTTTAGACACACATAGCTGCAGTTAATTCAGGCTATTCACCCAGGGCTTACGGTATCACAGCAAACACTGGCACTCACAGGAGGGGAAAAACCCTGACAGGCATTTCATTCTTAACCAACTCATCTGTTTATGTGTTTATCACTATGTTGCTTAATCGATCTGTTTTTTGTTTTTCATTCACAATTCCTCACACTTTGGCCCCTCACTGTACAGCACACAAATAGCATGCATTTTTCTATGATCATTTTATGGTGCTTTTATCATTTTTGGAGCTGCACCACAGACATTTTGAAAGTCTGTCCAGTGGCAAACAAAACAATGAGCAAATAGTCAATAAAAAAATAAAGCAATGAGTAAATGATGACAGAATTTTCAAATAATTTAACATACAAATTTTGCATTGTGTAAAGCAATGGAATGCTCTGAAATTTGTTGAATACGGCATCAGAATGACATTTAATATAAGGACCAAGGGCGACATTTTTGTGGTGCAGGCAAAAAGTCCCCCATTAAGCATCTATTAATTTATTTATTTTTATCTCACTTAAAAAAATAAACATGTTTTTACAAGTATTTCTGTATAAAAGTGTATGTGACGAGGAGGAGGAGGAGGGATGCGCTGTCGTGGAGTCCTCGCCGCTGCCGTCCGCCGGGGGACAGAGGAGTCGCTGCCAGCTGCCAGGAGTCGGAGGAACCGCTGCCATCCGCCAGGAAGGGGAGGAGCCGTTCCATCTGCCAGGGGTCGGAGGACTTGCTGCCGTCCACCAGGAAAGGAGCCGTTCCATCCGAAAGAGGTTGGAGGACTCGCTGCCATCCACCCGGGGAGGAGGAGTGGCTGAGGACCAACCGACGGCATGTCCGGGGACCGGCGAGCAAGTTTTTCTCTCTCTCTCCTCTCTCTCTCTCTGTGTCTCTCCCGCTCACCATTTTCCTCTCCCCTCTCCCTCCCCTCATCTCTCCCTAGGTTCCCAGGAGGTGGGGTGGACCATAATATATAAATATTAACATACAGTATATGAACTAATATTCGAATTTTAAAGTCAGCTGATTTTTAAATTGACGTTGTTTCCTTAGTCCACAAGAGGGCGCAATAAATACATAAACCATTCAGCACCGTTATATTATTGCATAGAACATTTCCATCCTGGCTGTTAAAAAAAAGCATTTCATTTTTAACTAATGTGTATAAAATAAATAAATAAAAAGTTTTAGTTGGTCCATATTCTCAAATGTTAATTCAAAAGTAAAATGGGGGGGGGGGGGGTAATGCTTCAGTAGACAGTTCACATGGTGTTACACTTGCACTGATTCCTACTACAGATTCAAGCTTCATAATAACAGCGAAATACCACATAGTTTTTCATTCAGAACAGTTGCATGTAGAGTAGCAATATTTACAGATAGCAGTGGTATTCCGCTGAACTCGAAGGTGAAGCAGCTAAGACTATGAGCCCAGGCCAGGAGCTGTTCAAACAGACAGAACACAACAGAATGGAACCGAACGTGAGGATCTCAAGACAAAATTTTCCAAGTTGAACATCTTTCCTGACAAAACATTTAAACAACTCATTGCTTAATCTGAGAAACACTTATAAGGGAGCAAGACGCAACAGCCAAAGACCTCCACCAACTGTAAGGGGCTGTTCACACTGAACACTTTTGCAACCATCCATTGGTTTTTCTATGTAAATGTGCACTAGACGAACGTCTTTGTTTCCCTTTGTTTTTGTTTATTCAGCGTCTCATGCAGGAGCACTGTTTTTTAGATGATGTGTCTAATTAAAAAGAACTTTAAAAGCATATTGAGACACATGCTTTCTGTTAAAGTGTATTTGTTGTGCTGTGTCTAGCCTTTTTTAGCACAAGAATGTGATCGATCTGAAGTCATCGTATTACGAGGATAACATTTTTTAACTGAAATCAGATGCGTTTCTTATTTGTTTATATGTTTCTCTCAGCTGCATGAAGATATTAATTTGTTTTCTCACATCACTAGCTTTAAATATGCAACTCAGCTGGCTAACGAATGCATAAATGTGACCAGCTGGATATAAACGAATCCAAATAGATGGTAATAGATGGTAACAATCGTGACATTTAAACATTTGGGTAGTATTTTTGTCACACTGTTCTAACCGCTTGAGGTTAGCTTTAATGTTAGCGTCCTCTCAGCCTTGTCGGCAAACATGCTGCTGTTCTCTACTAATGCAACATCTAGTCAACAAATTAATTACTTTATAATGATATGACAACGTGTACTTTAGAGTACTCTATACATACTTTTTCGTTGTTGATGTTTTAAATCCGCATCTGAAGTGTTCCGCTCCATGCAGAGTGTAGTCTCACATGTCAAAACAAACACCAAAAGGGATCAGTGAAGTGATAGCTTTTATTTCGCCACTAGAGGCCGCTGTTATACTGTATAACAACAGCGGACCCTTCCCAGCTACTCCAGCACCGGACGCAATGGGGAAAAATTATCGGTGTGGATTTTTGCAGATAACGATAGTTCCAGAAATTTGTTATTGGTGCCGGTTAATCATCAAAACCGATATATCGGTCGACCTCTAAAAAACAGAATGCGGGGAGAGAGTAAGCAATTTCAAATAAGACACAAAAGGCAATATCTGAAAAAAAAAAAAAAAATGACAAAAAGTATATTTATTTGCAACAACAAATTAACAGTAATTAATAAGAGATTCCTGTTGTAAGAACAGCTAATGGGGTGATAGATGCTGGCCCATCATGGTAACATTATAGGCAAAGATAGAAAGAATGTGACGTGTGTCTTTCATTACTCCCTTCATCAACGGTGTTACAAACGGCCATATATGACACGTGAGTGTCCTGCTCCCTCCAGAGTTCCCACTTCAAGGATTCTGTGAGTAGGGCATAGGGATGCTCACTTCTGATTGGAAATCGCCCAATATCAACTGGATTTGATTCCAAACAAGTTTTACAGGCTGTTAAAATTTTCCCACATCTCTGCAAAACACCGCTTTAAATACAAAGCCATCTAAAGAAGACTGTATGGTGACTACTCCATTCAAACAACTTCTGAAAAGCAGTAAGCCTTCAGTTTTGTACAAGCAGAGGAACACTTAGACTCACAGCAGTTGCCAGAACAGATTTGATGAACTGTTCTGTGGTAAAATGTGTGGCATCAAAGCGGAAAACATTTCATCCTTTACACCTGTTAAACTGTTTGAGAGGTCTACAGAGGAATGGATTACTAAAAGTCATCACAACAGAAATGCGTCACCACAAACTGGATGGTTCATAGATAATTGTACTAGGGATGTGCAAGACTAGTCGACTAAACGGTTCTGATGCTGCTAGTTGACATTGGAATTACTAGTCGGTTAATATTTCCCTCCATTAAACTGATCATAATTTTTACACATTTACATTTGGCTTTATATTTTTACAGAGGCTGCGCTTAAATATATTAAATATTTTAAAAAGAATGAATAATACAAATATTATTTTAAAAAGAGGATATCTGGAGCAGATCCAAAGTTTCATTTCAACTCAGGCTGCGCTTGCTTCTTCCCTCTCTCACTCGCGTGTGCAGGAACATGTCCTCTCGCTAGACAAGCAAACTCAGCAAAGTAGTTATGACATCACTTCAGTGGTGGTGCGGGAATTGGATTCCCAAACGTTTGAAAGTCCCTATGGATGTTTTCACATTTGAGTCTTCTTTATATCTGTGAATAGCCGCCTCAGGTGAGTCAAGTCCCGTCTTTCACCGGACCATGTCGACGTGTTAATTTTGCTCATCAAAAAATGTATGCTTTTGAGTAAGTAACCTAGAAAATAACTGTTTATTTTCAATGAGTGCAGACTGCTTAACGGGTTAAACTATCTTTTATTCTGTGTGCACGTCATGTTTAGAATACATTAGGTTTATTGTAGGCTATATCACAGGCCTATTTTATTCTATCCTATTGCTACTTTTGTATTTTTTTACATCATAACTGCTATTAGTTAACATTCTTTACTGAACAGCGTTCACATTAGATCAATGGCTAATGCACGACTGCACGTCTCTTATTCTTTAACCCTGCTTTAAATTGAATGGCACCTACGCTAATTTTATTCTATTTCTTTCCCTGTCTAAACCTCGGGATTATATCACAAGGTTACCAGAGCCTGCCAGATCCATCTCCAGTCCTGCCTGATGTCCGATTCCTACTGTGTCGCTGAATGATGATGATCAGCTGCTGCATGTGACAGCCAGACTTCACTTCAGTCTACTAAGACAGACTTCACAGAGGATGAGTTGATGCAAACTCAAAAACATGAGATTCTTCATGAGCCACTGCCTGAAGCATGGGTTCAGGATGGAGTTCACCAAAATTACCTGTCATAAGCTTCCAGCCATACTGTGATGCTCCTCACTGAACAACACCTATATCATCTTGGACAAAGGTGGGACAACATTCTCTTAAACTACATAGAAAATGAGTTAACCACTAACAAAAGCCTTCATCGGCCAAAATCAAAGGACAATGCATCTACGTGTATTTCCTCAGTTAATCTGTGATGACTTCAAGGATTTTAACACTAAAACTTATAGTTAATATAAAATCATTTTGTTTAATCATTGACCCACAACACTTAATAGTTTACTAATTTTAATCACTAATAATTCTAAACATAAATAACTAATATTGGGATTATATTCATTCATTTTCTGTTATAGCATAATTTCATGTACAGCTGACAACACACACATACAAACACACAAACAAAGAACACACTCACTCACAGTAGGAGCTATACACTGCTTTACTGAGCCAATCTTAAGCTTCAGGAAGAGATAGGCCTAACTGAAGTGACAGTTTCACCTCCTCACTACATGGGCCTCACACCCACCTGCAACGAGATATTACTTACTGCAAACCCGTAGCATCAGTCGTTTCAGCACACCAGGACTTTTCCCGGTGGGCAGACTGTGAAACGGGGTCGCGATATGCCAAAGTGGGCCTTGATAAGATGAAGGGAGTAGCGAGATGGTGCCGTGATATGCCAAAGGGGGCTGCGATATGTAGAAGAGGACAGCAAAATTCAGCTTTGCACCTCTGCATTAACATAAAATATACCCATAGTTTGTGCACATACTCCTACAGATAGCGCAAACAATCCCATACACACTCACTTGCTCTTTGTGTTGGCATGAAAGTTGCACTTAGAATTAGCACTCTAGCAGTGGTTGTTGTGCATTGCGCTGTGCCTTGCACAGTAACGACAAAGTGGCAAGATGGCCGACAGCTAAATCCACATTTAAATAGTTGGCTAAATGGGAGCAAACCAGTATATGAGAAAAATGCTTTGCTACAAATATATAAACTGGTTATAAACATAATATGAATATACATTTGTGGGGAATCATTTTAAAATCTCCAGTCTATTTAAACAGACTATCTAGGCTAAAAAGTGTGCTTTGCTGCAACTGGAGTAATGAGTGGTCATTCTGATTCTGAATCATTATATTTAGGCTATTTTTAAAGAAATAAATATCTATGAATATTGGTAAACTTGCTACAGTACCTTAGAGTAAAACCTCTTTCATAAAAACTTTGCCAAGTCAGACCTAAGTTTCCACAACATTAACAGAAAAGATATCTAAGCACTTTGCAAAAAACAACTTCACCAAACAAACAAATAACATCTACTGTAAATTTCCTTCCTGCTTGCTGGCCAGAAACTGCAGTAACTATGTAAAACTTTAGCTCCACCCCGACTTCTGCCTGGAGACAGCTGGTACTGTGGGACTGCAGCTAGATTCTATTGCCTGAAACAGCAGCTCACTGGCCTCCCTCCAATCAAATCAAACTACAGGTAAAACTTAGGGTGTGTTCACACTTGGCAGGTTTGGTTCGATTAAAACGAACTCTGGTGCGATTGCTCTGTTAGTGTGGTTCATTTGAACAAGTGTGAACGCTGCCATCCGAACCTTGGTGCACACCAAACAAGCGGACCGAGACTGCCTGAATAGTGGGTCTCGGTCCACTTCCAAACGAACTCTGGTGCGGTTCGATTGATATATGAATGCAACATGGACCAAAGACATCTAAACGGACCAAAAACAGGAAGTAATTAGCCTAATACTGACCTCAAGCATACCTGGTTCTTCTCATCAAAGGAGCTATGTTGCCCATTACAGTTCAGTACAGGCGTCGGAACCGCCGTCAGCTGTCCTTGCAGCATATTTTCGTTTGTGTGTGCAACGGAGGAATTCCTGGTGCTGTTTTGACTCCTTCACACATTTTATTAGCTCTTCGTTTGTTTTCAGCTGGTAAAAATACCACCATATATACATATATAAATCTAACGAGCGCATTTCGCCCAGCAGCCAGCATTGTTTTGGATGTTCGGCAAGTTCCGTTGCAAAATATAAGTCATAAAAGCTGTCCAATCAGGTTGTGACTTTTTCCTGATACCTTTTGTTTTGTATCTTTAGGTTTGGTGTTAAAAATGCCAGTGTGAACGCTAAGCGAACCAGGACTAAATGTATCATTTTCTTTTTTGGTCCGGACCAAGAGGACCAAGAGAACCGAACTACAAATGTGAACACACCCTTAGTGGTTTACTAAAAAAAAGATCAATTACATGCACATTTAGGACAAAGCAAATACAAAACACCATAACTAACCACACATTCAAACTTGAGTTATGACCGAAATTGGGTCACTTAGAATATGATCTATCTATGCTTAGATTCAGAGAAAACAGAATGTGAAATTTGCAAGTAATTTTAAAGCCATTTTTTGGCATGGTTAGTGCATTTTGCCTTTTTAGGGCCGAAATGTTCTTATAAAAAAATCATTGTGATATAATAAATAAATCTATATCTGGGATACACATACTAGATTTGGGTGAATTGTCATCAATGTTATACAATTTAGCATGAGATGTCAGTAAATGAATCATTGAAAACTACAAGGTTCCTGTTAGAGGAGTCATAAGTCAAACAGGTGATAGAACTCGTAATCATTGCTCATCAAAGGGTTACAAGAGAACAACTGCTACGTTTCTTAAATTAATTAAAAAGAATATAAATTAAATGAAACAGAGTTACTCAAACATCTCTATTATTTCACAGAATGTAAATAAACACAGGACTGAATATTACTGTATAGCCAACCACTTTGTATATTAACATATACTCAGAATATATCACAACACATTGGCATTGCAAGCTAATATCAACATTAATATGATTAACATTTCGAGATGTTCCCGTCACATATTCCCTGTTTTTGTGTTGACTTTTATGTTGAAATTCTTGTTTAGTTCCTGTTTCCTGTTAGTTTGTAGTCCTTTCGTAGTTTCATTTTATGATTGGTTTCCCCTGATTGTTTTCCCCAGGTGTTCCTCGTTTCCTTGTTTGCCCATGTGTATTTAAGCCCTTGTTTCCCCTGGTTTCTTTGTCAGTCTTCACATGTGTTGTCATGTTCTGTGCTTGGTTTCCCATGTTTTTGTTTCATTCTATTCTGAGTTACTTTGTTTATTTTTGGTTTCCATTAAAAGCTGCATTTAGATCCTCATTCCACGTCTGCCTCATTACAGTTCCACACAAACATGAGCCAGAGCACTAATATGTAATAGCAATGGAGTAAAGTAAAACAAAATTGACTCTCTTTCACTTCAACACCATCCACATGCAATTGTGAACATAAACAACCAGACTTCTCTAACATAGATTAATAATAAAAAAATTATTGCTACACCAATTCACGTTTAAACAAACCTCTGATGTCTTGTAGTTGGAAAAAGTGATTTCAAAGAGATTCTAATCAAAAAAAGCCCATAGTAATCCCCTGAAAAGTACTTCTGAATATTTGACAATCCTTTGAAAATCTTTTCTCAAGCATTGTGGAGAAGGAACAAACTAACTCACGAACAGCATTGGGCAACAACTGCACACCAGGAGCACCCTGAACAAACACACAAAATCAGCCCACACCTCCATCAGTGACACACTCTACAGCTTGCACCTCACGTCAAAGAATAGACAAAAGTTTAGATGCCTCTGAATATTTTACTTGTTCTCTGCACTATTTAAGGGCTTTAGTTGAAATATTAATTGGTTTAATCAAATGTTTCCTAAAAAAGTGTTCAATATTTCAAGCAGCAGTGAAATCCAATCCGTGTATCAGGTGGGTGCTAGCTGAGGGTTGGAACGGACAGAAGGTAATGGCACATAATCAGGGAAAGTGGCCAGCATTATGAACAGTTCATTTGACAGGCATACATTTTTTTTTTTTTTTATATATATATTTATGCTGCTCTTTTCACTGTGCATTACCATTTCATTATTACATTTTACCCTTTCCATAATTCAAAATTTTATCAACTGTATTTTTTGTACCAATGAGAGCTAGGGCATATTTCAAGATTTTAAGTGATTAACAATTTAAATTCTGGCCTGTTTTTCCAAATATATTGTGTGACTTAGAATACTTGGAATATAAAACTTTTTTGATACATTTGAGATGCTTTTGCATCCTTTATGAAGCTTGGAAAAAGTGTCCCCATTCACTGTACATGCATGGAAATAAGCGACCATTAAACTCTTAAAAATGTGTTCTCTTCTGTTCCATGGAGTGTCACAAAAGTGAGTAAATGATGGCAGAATCTTCATTTTTGGGTGATCTATCCCTTTAATTTGCTTTTTAGGGGAATGCCCATTTAATTAGTCATGTGTATTTGTCAAAAATGGTTAGTAACACTTACAAAACCTGTATCTAGTGATGCAGCATAATATAATGGGGAAAACCCTGAGAAAGAATAAAGCAAAACACCTCACAGTGGGTCATTAAAATTATATTATGGTTAAGTGTGCTTAAAATACACCTCTTCACCTTTGAAGGGTTCATAAAGAGGGCAGGTTACCATTATCTAGGATATGGTGCAGTTTTAAAGCACCCCAGAGGTTTCAGGGCCGGATGATGGTAAGCCGGATGTGCAGTGCATTCTGCCCTCTCAGCCGATCAATTCCCGGTCTAACGTTCCTCTCTTTTGTGGCATATGCCTCCTTCCCTCTATGAATTCTCCCTCTTTCTCTCTCACTCATGCTGTTATTAAGTATCCATGATGCTTCAATCTCAGAGCTGTGTTTAGAGAAACTTGTCCAAAAGTGATACAGTGTGACAGAATTCACTGCCTCTTAAGAGATTCATTGTGAGTTTGACCTAGAGGTGTCATGATTCTGCTTCATTAGTCTTAATTTATTCTTGTTGTGGTGGGATCATGACAGTCTCCTCTGCCCATTGGTTATGTTTGTACATGTCTTGTGTGTTATGAGTGCACATGGCTGTGTTTTATTCTTCATCACCATGTGCACTCGTGTCTGTTTGGTTTTGTATGTTTGCACATGGTCTTGCCATGTGCGTCCCCGACTCCGACTCGTTTAGTCCTTGTTATGTTAATTAGTTTCACCTGTTCCTCATGTATGCTCCTTCTATATATTGTGCCCTCTTTCCTCATGTCTCTGCCAGATTGTTTGTTTGTGAAGCATCTCACTCTCGCCAGTCAATCTTGCTCTTTGTTTGTTTCGGGCGGCAAGGAGAACAGATAATCCACAGGGTGAATATAGACGAAACAGAATATGTATAATCCACTAGAACTGGGCACAGCATATCCAACCATCGGAACAGCGGCTAGAAAAACAAAGGATAAAACAAAATTGACAGAGAGCAAGACTGGAGCAAGGTGACACCACAAACTAACAAAACAATCCAGCAACAAACAGCACACATGTTGGAGCTTAAGTAGGACGAGGGTGACAGGGAACAGGTGCCGCTGATCATCTGGTGCGTGGCGCAAATGGGGGTTGTCGAGGAGATGCTGTTATAGTCCTCCATGTGACACCTGAAAACACATGAGGAAACACAAAGACACCAACCCCCCAAGCAGACGCCACCTGTCCAAACTAGACCAGAAGGCCCAAGGGGGAACTGACAGAGCAGGAGTTAAGTGGGCGCTGTTTCGGCCCCTGAAATAGTGGCACCATTGGTAGAGCAGGAAACCAGGGTAGCAATCCAGAACTGGACTGGCAGGATGAACAGGACAGACCAAGGGAGGGTGGGTGGGGGAAACCAAGGGGGTGGCTTAAAGGAGGAGAAGGGGTCAGACCGCTCCAGAATGGCAGGGTATACAGGGGAGCAAGGACTGGCAGGACAGGTAGGGCCTCAAAGTCTGGCAGGGAAAGTATTGTGGTGGCTGCTAGGGAAAGGACAGGGCTGGTAGTGACCACTGGGGAAAAAGGTAGGATATCAGTGGCAACAGATTAATGGATTATTTGTGTGGTTGCTGGGGAAGGAACTACTTTGATATCTACTGAGGAGGGACTTGACACCACAACCACTGGGGAAAGGACTGGCTTGATGGCTACTGAGAGAAGGAATAGGTAGGTGACCATCGCAGGGACTGACAGGAATGGTGTCTGCAGATGGGAAATTAACTGACAGGGTGGCCACAGGGGAGATGGTGAGGTCGTCGGCGACCACTGGGGAGAAGGGTTATTTTTCGACGGCCGCAAGGGAAGTGGATGACTTGGCAACTACAGGGTTAGGGACTGACTTGGCGGCTTCAGGGGAGAGGTTTGTAGTCGGCGGCTGCAGGGGAAGGACTGACATGGCGACCACAAGGGAAGGGACTGACTTGGCCGCGAGGGAAAGCGAGAGGCCTTTGGTAACCAGTAGGGAAATGGAAAGGGCATTGATGGCCGCAGGGGAAGGGACTAACATGCCAGCCGCTGGGGAAATGGGTAGGTCGTCGGTGACCACTGGGAAGGGAACTGGCTCAGCAGTCGCTGGGGAAAAGGAGAAGTCTTCGGCGGCTGAAGGGAAAGGGACCAACTTGAAGGCTGAAAGGGAAAAGGGTTAGTTGTTGGCAGCCCCATGGGAAGGCACTGACTATGTGCCTGCAGGGGAAAGGACAGACACTGTGGCCACAGTGGAAGGTATTGACTTGGCTGCCGCAGAGGAAATGGGTAGGTAATTGGTGGCCAATGGGAAGGGAACTGGCTCAGAGGTTGCAAGGGAAAACGAGAGTTTTTGGCAGCCGCCAGGGGAGCTGCAGTGTAATTGGGCCCCTTCATGGAGGCTGCAATTGGACCCCTCCTGGGGAGCTGCAGCTGACTCGAGCTCCTCCTGGGGAGCTGCTGTGAACACGAGTGCAGGAACCTGTCATTTTCTCCTCCTCTTGAGGGTGGTGGAAAGAACTGCAGCTAACTCGGACAACTCCTGGCAGTCGGCAGCAGACTCAAATGCCTCTGGGGACTTGAGGAACCAGATGAGGCAAAACCATTCCTTCTCTGACGAGAGGCCTGGAACAACTGAATGACTGAATGAAACAACTGAATGACTGGACAGACATGGGAGGGAACCTGGGGAGACCCCTCCTGGGATGGTAATTTCAACTCTTCATGGTGACTGATGTAAACTACAAATTCCCAAAAGGACAGATATTCCAACACTTCAACCACCCAAGAGTGAAAGGGCTCAATCAGTCCAAGGTTGAAAATGTCCTTAAGGGTATGCTCATCACAGTCCAGCTCATTCGCAACTCTGAGGAATCCCTAATGGAGAGATTTCGCTGACGATGGGAGAAGTGTGTGTCCACCTAGGTTTTTTGCTGACGAAGTGAGTAATGGCTGACAGAACACAGAACTAGAAAAATACCCATCCTGTCTCTGCTGGTCCAGTTTTGGCCAGATTGTTATGTCACGAGTCTGAAGGGAGGACCCAAATGTGGAGAGGCATGGAAGGTATATTTAATGTACAACACACAGAGGGGAAACACAGTCAATTATCAAAGCACAGGCAGCGGTGGGAGAGCGTAGATGAAGTATTGGGTAACAGTCCAATAATTCAAGCACAAGCTGTGGTGAGAGCATGGGGATGATATGATGTGTATGTTGAGGCATACGAGTGGAGAGGAGAAAGGATAAATCCACAGGGTGAGTATACAGTAGATGAAACAGAATATGTGTAATACATTAGAACCGAGTGCAGCGGATCTGACCGGTGGAACAGCGACTAGAGAAACAAAACATAAAACAAAATCAGCAGAGAGCAAGACTGGAGCAAGGTGGAACACCATGAAATAACAAAACAATCCGGCAACAAACAGCACACACAAGGGAGCTTAAGTAGGGTGAGGGTGATAGGGAACTGGTGCCGCTGATCATCTGATGAGTTTGCGAATGAGCGTTGTCAAGGAGATGCTGTTAGCATTCTCCACGTGGCAACTGAAAACACATGAGGAAAAGGGAAACACAAAGACACACACAAAAGAATCCATGACAGTTATAAATGTGATTGTTTTGGTTATTTATTTATTATCACCTTGCCATTTTATTACTATTTTACATTGTTTTATTTTTTTAATTTTATTCACCATTATATTGAATAATCATTTCCATATATGATTTCACCACAACCTCTCCTGTACAGTCATTCATCATTCTATGCAAAACAATCCTTGCACACCCTGAAAGCATGCACACCAAAACCTTTCAGTAAAGCAGAGTGTGCTATTCATACAATCAGTTAATACACAATAAACTCTCTTTATACAGTATAGGCCAGTACATGTGATATGCTACATTTCTATGCTGAACCTTTCCCACATCTAGACATAACACTTCATTTCTGTTGCTCTGCTTTAAGTTAGACTGATTGTAGGGCCATTTAATTAGTCAATTTCTAAAATATACTATATAAACGGTTTTAATACACTAAGTAAAACATTTACGACGATTCTAAGGGCCCAGGAAAGACAGGGGGCATAGCAGAACCAACAAGAATTTTCCTGCGTGATTTTGTTATAAATATACACTTGCACTGGTAAGCAAAAATTAGGACTGCTCTTACTTAATAAAAAAAGATGATCTAGTGTGTGGAATCCCCTTAAGACGTTCAGTGGTTTATCCCAAAGGCACTTTTGGAGGGCTAAATGCTCTTCCCATTGGTACAGCACGTGTCCTCATGCTGGCATGACTGGATTGTGCGGAGTGCTAAACAGCATGGCACAGACCTAAAAACCTGAATTAAACAGATTTTTTTTGAGCACTATGGAGAATGTCAAACATTTCATAAGGCCAGACAGACCCAACATTATAAACAGTGCTGACGAGGAAAAGACAAGAAAAAAATGTGTGCCATTACTGTAGTAACACATTAGAAATAGACTCTGATTTGACAGAAATGTTATAGGTTCATATTAAAACTATTAAACTGGAAGAAGTCTACTGAGTAGGGATGTTAATGATTGATCAAAAACCGATTAATTGTTGTTAATAATTTGATCGATTAAGGTTATCGATCATTGATTAATTCACTTCAGGATAAATGTGTTCTGAAATCAAGCCAGCAGACATTGATAAGGCTGTCTATACAGTGCACATATGCGAGATGAAGCGGGTTCAATAAACAGTGTTGGAGCTTTCTCTTTAAACTAACATTAACCTTTTCTGCACACACCGTAATAGTGTGTTAAACTACATGACAACAAGCACTGTTGATCACCTTGTTTCATCCCAATCTACAATTACGTCAGCGATCGCCGGGAAAGCACTAAGGTACATTCAGCTGACAATCACCTTTTTGATGCAGACATCACCTGTCAATCAACTCGAGAACGCACATGCGCATTAGCTATACAAGCCGGAAAAATTTAGTTTTTTAATGTAATCTAAGTACAATTTATGATACCAGTGTAGTCCGATTCTACTGCTGATTTAATATATGTTCTTTTATCGTAATCTTGACCAACCGTTTTGGAGATTTCAGTCTTTCCCCATTCAAGTAGATAGGAGCTGCACAGGCATGCCGCTCGTTTACATAGAAAAATAGCTCCCCATGAGTGTTCCAAAGATGGCCGCAGAGTGAACTGACTTGCTAAAAAGACTTTGCATCTCACCATCGACACCTTAGAAACATTATGTTAAGTACTATGTTAACTAAGTAACACTACACAGCGTTATGATTTGACTTAATTTCAAATAAAAAATCAAAAGTCCACTGGTCCAAAATATACTGCGATCCACAACGTGAAGTTTCAGTGAACTCAAATATGCATAAGTGATATATCTTGTGTAAATATTTTTAACAGTAGCCTAATTCATTAACAGTAACTAAACAATTCACAAATTCCTACTAGACACAGCCTAAATATATAAAAATTTTAAAATAAATTCTTTAAATAAATTTTTAAAGGAAAATACCAATACTTGCGTTCCTTAAGTGTATTAATGTAAATTATATTTAAACAATAGGCTACATGAACATATTTCCATATTATTGCATTTTGCGATATTAAATGTAATGATTAATCGATTAATTGGTCGTTCATTTTCACATGTCTGAAAACTGACATACCTGCTACTGAGTTTTATTATATTAAATGCAGTTTTAATTATGGATTTGAAATGTTTAGGCAGCTGTTTTTTCCAAAACACAATGTTATAGTTTGTTTTATAGAAAACATTATTACATTGACCTACTCAATAATGAGCCAACCCTGGTCAAATCTGTGGTAATTCATACAAATGAAAAAAAGTCAAAATCAAGGACTTTAAAGCCTGGACCTCTTTGGGCCAAGCAATCAGTTTTTCAACTGTATAAAATCTGTTCTATTCTAATGCTCTTGAAAAATTTAGTTTTTTCTTGCATTCAGATATTCCAAGAGATTACTTAACCATAGAACGCATTGTAACTTAACCCCCCTTAAATGCATACATGGGTCAAAAAAGATAGAACTACTTTCTAAAACTACTTATTTTTATTTATTTATTTTCTCCAGGAAAATTAACTCTGATTATTTTATTAGTACTTTAAAACATCCTTTTTTTAAATAGTTTATATATCTGAATTTCATATATCTGAATTGAATATATTATTCAATTCAGGCTTTCAGACACAATGGAACACTTTTGGATGAGTGTGTAAAAAATGCCTGTATGACAGAAATATGGGTCATTTGGTGGTAAAATATGAATAATATGAAAACAACACCACCACACAAACACATACATATAAGTACAGTGGACTATGATAAAATGTTTTTTTTTGTTTTGTTTTACAAAAAATACATACAAAATGAAATAAACTGAATAAATGCACTAAATACCATAGGAAATACAAATTTATTCAATAAGACCCACATATGCATTCTAGGAGTTCTTTTAAATTATTTTAATAAATATTCAACACAATTTCAAAAGTGTAAGATCACATGATAGAAGACACCTTAATTGAGGAACACCTGGTGGAAAGAAAAAAAGACCACTTCATGGTCTAATTTTAGACATAAAATGATGTCTTAAAAACTAGACACCGAGTCATTTTTGACCCAAATATGCATTCTAGGGTTGAATCAACATTTAAAACATAAAATGTTATATTTCCATTAGAAACAGTCCCAACTCACTAAAGTGACATTAATTTACATGTATTGTATAGTTATTTCTATTTAAATGCAATTAAAGTTCCTTTAATTAACTTTTCCATCTAAAATTAATTTTTAGGGTCTCTCATTGAATGTACAACGTGTTCTTTTGTTACGTTCACGCTTATTTAATAATGATAACGTTTAATAAAAAAAAAAATACAAAAAATAATAATAGTAATACTTGTACAGGTTGCGATAAGATAGGGGCACCCAGAATGCAAAGTTGTCAGGGGGCCAAAAATCCTAACCGTGCCCCTGCAGACAACACACACACACACACACAGAGAGAGAGAGAGAGAGAGAGAGAGAGAGAGAGAGAGAGAGAGCGAAAGAGACTAAAGCTACAGAGTAACAGAGATGAGAAGGGCTACATTAAGGATTTGGTTTGCACTTTCTGCAGTGTGTGAGGTCATCAGGACACTCTATATAAAAAGACACAAAATCCCCAGAAAGCTCATCCAAAGGGTAGGTGACTTTCTTTCCTTTTTCTCCTCAGCATCCATCCTCAAGTCTTCAGAGCTGCCAACAGTTTGAGGAAAAGACCAGAGAGCTGGGTCCAGATTAGGACAGCATTCCTCCTGAGAATCTCCAGTTCAACCTGACAGTCTTGGCTTTGCATTCAGAGTAGTCTAGCAGATCCAGACAATTTGATAAGTACAGGCCGTCTGACTTGTAAAGTCACCACAACCACATTTTTTAATGTGATGTTTAGATTAAAATTCAAATGATACAATAATAGATCAGCAAGCTCATTCGATTAGTGATGTAGCAGGCTCTGTCAAAGGTTGTACAGACAACAAGATAAATTAGATGAAAATGTGTGTCTCAAACAAAACGATTTACAGTAGTGTCTTTCAAAGATGTGATGCCATGAGGCCTTGCAAACTTGGCAAATCTGGAGACAAATTTTTCTAGGAAGTGTTTATTGTAGTAGCACTGATAAAAACATGGGCACTCTGATTCTCACTAGTTGCATAGCAGCCAGCCAATTATTTTAGAGTAGACGATTTTCGACAGCTCTGGACATTTCTGTGTGAACAGACCATTGGCATGCCTCCATCACAGACAACATTCAGAGACGTGTGTATAAAAATAAAAAAGTAAATCAGTGTTAAGACAGTATGTCAGTCAGTGCAACATGATCTTGGAGGAAATCAGTGTTTTGGTTCCAAATTTTCATGACCCCAAATTTGACCCGATGTGACAAATTACTGACAAGCTCCACCATGTAGCTAATGTTGATGTCCTGAAAAATCAGGCCCGCTATGCCTTTTGACATCACATCCCTTTTGAACTCTGGCTAGTGAACCAGCTATGTTTCATTCAGATAAAGTTTGCTCATGTTTTGCACTTCCGGAATGCGTGGCACAAAGGTGGTGAGTTCTGCTGTTAGGAAATTCCGAAAGCAGAGACTTTTTGAAATGTGACCTCCTGAAGATGTGACCTATTGTCTCCAAATCCCTGCAAGATTGGTCTGTTGCGTGTGTCTGTCTGTAAATATATGTTGTTCTGTATGTACTTGGATTCATAATATTCCCATAAACACAGTAATTGATGCAAAGTCCATTTAAGGTAAGTCAGTTATTCCAATGGCCATTTTGGTAATGCTTCCACTCTTGGTAAAGTTTTGTATGTAAGTAATAGGCGTACAAGTACAGCTCCTATCTTCATGCAAACAGAATATCACCTTGTTGTTCTCGCCTGGTTACTTATTGAAGCTAAGCAGGGTGGAGCCTGGAAAGTACTTGGATAGGAGACCTCCTGGGGAAAACTATGATTGCTGCTAGGTATTAGTGAGGCCAGCAGGGGGTGCTCACCCTGTGGTATGTGTGCATCCTAATGCCCCAGAATAGTGACGGGAACACTATACTGTAAAAACAGCACCATCTTTCAGATGAGATGGTGAACCGAGGTCCAGACTCTCTGTAGTCATTAAAGATCCCAGAGCACTTCTCGTAAAGATTTGGGATGTCACCCCGGTGTCCTGGCCAAATTTGCCCATTGGCCTCAATCCATCATGGCTTTCTAATAATCCCCTATATATATGAATTGGCTAAATTACTGTACTCGCCTCAACAATAGTCGGTGTGTTGTGGCCGTTCTGGCGCACTATGACTGTCACCACATCATACAGGTGGATGCTGCGATTCCCCAATACCATTTAAAGTTCCTCAAATAAGTGCTATATAAATATAAGGAATTATTATTCTTAAATTCTCCAAAATTGTTAAATTCAAAATTCAAGGTTTCATTTCAATAACGTCAAATCAGCAATAAAATCTGACAACAATGTTGCCATAGCTAAAGAAAGCTAAAAAAGTATATTTGTCAGGCATTAAAAAACTATAAAATGTTTTACTTTCATTTTGTACTGCCACCATAATATTGAGTGTTAGGATTTCTCCCATTCACTTTTATACAAGTTGTCTATCTTATAATGTCTCAGGTTGCTTTAAGGTAGAAAGATCTTACAGTGACTAATGAAGGTGTTTGGATTCAATAAATGTACCTGTGGGATACCTGAGACAACAGCAGAAGCTTTATTCGTAAAGTGCAAAACTCACCACTTCAGAAATTACTCACCCCCAGAAAACCTCTGAGAGCTCCGTGCCAATTTGACCAACTCAGTCTTTTTATTTTTCCATACATCAGCAGGACAGGGTCTTTAAAAAGACACTTAAATGGATGAAGGTGAATTTTAGATGGACAACCAGGCTTTGAGCCGGGAGAAGCATCTTGCGTAATATTTCCATCAGCAAAGGTTAGCAAGTTTAGTTTTGATGGGTGAATCATAAAAAATAGTATGATTCTGGGTCTGATGGTAACTATCCATCTACAGTCCATACATTTATCATATAGTTAAAACTGAAATACATTTCTGTAATTATGTAAGTCCAGTACAGCAGGCCAGTTAAGAAAGACTTAAGCCCTATTCGGACAGGACTAGTTTTCCCTGAGGGGTTAGGGCAATTCGTTTCACAGACATACTTTGTGACTTTAATCCCATCCGAATCTGACAAGTCTGTGTTCTTCTCACACAATCCCTGTAAAAATTCCAGAGCAAATTACCTACAGTTTTTCAGCTAACACAGGGGTCCCCTGGGAAATCGAATCCCGTCCGAATGCAGATGTTTGTAATTGCTGATACTGAATTTTCACAACGCCTCTCCTCATGTATTTTAATAAATTAAATTTTAAAATTATAAGTAATTTTAAATTTAAACAGATACAGTTTAAAAGATAAGTTAATTTTATCAGCTAAATTAATTCAATGTGTTCAACTTTCTGTAACTTTGTAACGGTGGCAGACTGGAAAAGGTAGGTTCCAATTGCAGTTTATTTTTTTCCTCTCCCCTTTTTCTCCCCAATTTAGAATGCTAACTTAGAAAGTCTATGGTGGCATAGTGGCTCACCTCATTCTGGGTGGCGGAGGAGGAATCTCAGTTGCCTCCGCGTCTGAGACCGTCAACCCATGCATCTTATCACGTGGCTTGTTGAACGCGTTACCGTGGAGACATGATGCATGTGGAAGCTTCATGGCATCCACTGCGGCATCCATGCACAACTCACCATGCACCCCACCGAGAGAGAACCACATTATAGCGAGGAGGTTACCCCATGTGACTCTACCCTCCCTAGCAACTGGGTCAATTTGGTTGCTTAGGAGACCTGGCTGGAGTCACTCAGCATGCCCTGGGATTTGAACTCACAAACTCCAGGGATGGTAGTCAGCGTCTTTACTCACTGAGCTACCCAGGCCCCCAATTGCAGTTTTTAATAAAAACTCAAAACACAAAACACTAGAGACAATGCAAAACCAGAACAAAGTACATTACAGACTGAATTAACAGAACAAGAACCGACAATGAACAGAGGGAAAACACAGGGATTAAATACACAGAGAACTAATGATGAAACGAGGGACACCTGACACTAATGAACACAAGGACCAATGAACAAAGACCATGAAAAAGAACTACAAAACCCATAAACAAACGAAAGACACAAAATGAACAATAAACATACATAGCTACCCCTGGTGGTCACTCAGGTAATCCTTACAAACGTCCACATCTAGAAAACAGACACTCACATCTCTGTAACAAACACAGAGATATTTAGTCCTGTCTAAAACAGTACATGAAATCACAGACGTTGGCTGATAATACTTGTAACTCAAACATCGTTTAGAAAACTAATCCCATCTGAATAGGGCTTTAGGAAGTTTTAATCTCTGAGTGAATTTTCAGTCCATAGAGGTTAACCACTGAAGTGAAAACTTTCACTGCAAATCAGTCTGACATTCTTTGATAAACAGACCAGGAAAGAACTTGACCTGCCCCTCTCTCTTACTCTCACTCCATTTCCTTCTCTTGGTCTCCATTTAAAAACATTTTTAACTATGTTTGAAACATTTGACAGATTTTAAAACATTGCGAATTTGTCACTGGTCCACTGTGACAATAGAGTATACAGTAGTGTTGTCTGGCTAGCAGACTTTCAACAGATCTGTAGAAAGTAACCTGTAGACAGAGTCATTCCAATGTGTCTAAGGTCCTCAGGACTCTACTACATTCCCTAGCTCTTTGCCATTTATACAGAGTACTAAACATCAATACAGTATGAATAATAAAGCAACTTTATGAAACACCAATGGGACATATTTTTTTAATCTTATTTAGATCATATTGGGGGCAAAAGGCTAGGATCGGCACTGGATACATCTGTCAGACACAGGGGTTTTCAACCTTTTCTGACCAGGGACCATTCATACATAGCCCTTTTCCACTGACATGGATCAGGGGCGGGTTCCTTGGCTGGTACAAATTCTTGAACTGTTCCGCGTGTTTCCACTGCAGAAAAGGCCATTCTGGGGTGAAAAACTGGCTCCGCACCGGCCCCAAAAGCTTGCTGGTCTCTACACAGGAACCGATTACGTCAGGGGGCGGGATTTGTCACCAGGTAGTTTTACAAACAACAACAGTAGCTACTTTCTGATGCAAAGAGTACTTCTTCACTCTGTAACAACAATAAAAAATAAAAAAAACACAACATTATCAGACATCAAAAGCGTTCAGGAAACGAACACTCTACTTGCAGTTTGGTCTTCTAAAGAGATCAGAGATAAACTAGAGTGATTGCAAAGGGAAAAAAAGTCTACGAGAACATACAGCATGAAATGATGCATGCCGACTTCAATCAGACAACTGACCAAATCATAAACAAACTGAAATACACTTAAGCTAGTTCAGGGACCATAAGAAGGACCTAAACAAAAGCGACAGTGGACAGAGCAACTATGTCTTGGACTCGGACACTGACCAGTAAGCTTACTAACCGGGGCATTGAATTCAGTCAGTCACACTCAAGATAAACACTGAATCACCGGTATCCTCTCTCTGCAGCTGATCTCATGAATGATGCCAACTTTGTTAGCTTTCCTTACACTGTTGTCATCTTATTTTGTGTATTGTTTTGTTCAGTAAGGGGATTTTTGACCAGCTACTTACTAAGTTCGGAAGATTGTGGCTATCTGTTAAGTAAACCGGTGGGATTCTGAATCAAGAAGATGTAAACATAATGTTATATGCTATGGCAAAAATATAAATATATAAATATATATATATATATATATATATACAGTGTGTGTGTGTGTGTGAGAGAGAGAGAGAGAGAGAGAGAGAGAGAGAGAGAGAGAGAGAATAAGTTTGTATTTAAATAGCATTAACTAAAAGTATTAGTCAAATAAATGAACAAATTTGTCAGAGAGCTACAGTTGTTCTGATCCACTACATTGTATTCCAACAAAATAACCTGTTCAGCCAGTCAAAAGAGTAATGGTAAAGGACAGGTTTAACACCCACTCTGTTATTCTTCTAACTGTGTGTAACAGTGTGTAATGCATTGTCATGTTCAGAGGTGGGCAGAGTAGCCAAAAACTGTACTCAAGTAAAAGTACAAGTAGTGAAGAAAAAGTAGTGATGTTAATAATTACCCGAGTAAGAGTAAAAAAGTATCCAATTAAAAGAAAACTCATGTAACATAATGGATGTTTAATCTCCAATATTCCATTAAATAATACACATTTAACATGTATTACAGAATAATATTAATAAAAGCTATATTAATTATTAATTATTATTAATAATAATTATAATTATTATTAGTATTGGAAATTCATTCATCATTCACCCTCATGTTGTTCCAAACCTGTACGACTTTTTTTCATCAGTGCAACACAATTAAGGAAATGTCAGACAGAATGTTAGCCTTAGTCATCATTTACTTTCACTGCATGTTTTTTTCCTCCATATTTTAAAAGGGAATGGTGACTGAGACTGTCAGTGTCTAACATTCTATCTGACATCTTTTGGGTTCCACAAAATACAGAAAGCCACACAAGTTTGGAACAACATGAGGGTGGGGAAATGATGACAGAACATTAATTTATGGCTGAACTATCACTTTTAGGACGCTTATCAGATTTGGATGAATCTGTCAATAAGAAGAGAAGTTTGGAAATCAATTTCCAGTAATTATTACGGTGAAAAACCCTGCGCGCCCAGCTGTGGCACAAACATGCCCACACCGCTCGGGTTGATGCATATGAGACCGCTTCAGCATTGGCTTTAGACTCGAGTTCCATGATGGGCATGGCGCCGCAGGATACATCGCATGATCATTACGCCGATCTGTCGCCGCCTCTTCAGCCCTTGGACCGACCTTGCATTTCTATGGGCAGGGGTTCCCCTAGAGCAGGTCTCCAGGCGTGTCGTGGTTACAACGGATGCCTCCAAGATGGGCTGGGGTACCGTATGCAACGGGCACAGAGCCGCCAGCTCCTGGACTGGCCAGCGGCTGCGTTAGCACATCAACTGCCTCGAGTTGTTGGCAGTACTGCTCGCCCTGCGGAGGTTCTGTCCGTTGATACAGGGCAAGCATGTGTTGGTCCGGACGGACAACACGGCGATGCTAGAGTTTATCAACCATCAAGGCGGTCTACGCTCCCATTGCATGTCACAACTCGACCGCTGTCTCCTCCTCTGGAGGCCTCAAGTCACTACGAACCACTCACATCCCAGGCGACCTCAACACCACAGAGGACGCGCTGTCATGACAGGTTACGCTCAGGGGAGAGTGGAGACTCCACCCCCAGGTGGTCCAGCTGATTTGGAGTCAATTTGATGCAGTGGATGGTAAGTATTTGGGGAAGCACGACTTCATCATCAGGTTCCTGAGAGGCGCTAGGAGGTTGAATCCCTCCAGACCGCACCTCATCCCCTCATGGGACCTCTCTGTAATCCTTCGGGGTCTACGGGGAGCTCCCTTTGAGCCCCTGGAGTCAGTTGAGCTTAAGGCACTCTCTTTGAAGACATCCTTCCTGACTGCGCTCACTTCCATCAAGAGGGTAGGGGACCTGCAGGCTTTCTCTGTCAGCAAATCGTGCCTGGAGTTCGGTCCGGGTTACTCTCACGTGATCCCGAGACCCCGACCGGGCTATGTGCCCGAGGTTCCCACGACCCCTTTTAGGGATCAGGTGGTGAACCTGCAAGTGCTGCCCTAGGAGGAGGCAGACCCAACTTTGGCATTGCTGTGTCCGGTGCGTGCTTTACACATCTATTTGTATTGCACGCAGAGCTTTAGAAGCTCCGAGCAGCTCTTTGTCTGCTTTGGTGGACAGCGTAAAGGAAGTGCTGTCTCCAAACAGAGGATCGCCCACTGGGTCGTCGACGCCATTGTGATGGCATATCACGCTCAGGACATGCCGCCCCCCGTGGAGTTACGAGCCCACTCTACTAGGAGTGTAGCGGCCTCCTGGGCCCTGACCAGTGGCGCCTCTTTGGCAGACATCTGCAGATCAGCGGGCTAGGCAACACCCAACACATTTGTGAGGTTCTATAATCTCCGGGTTGAGCCGGTTTCGTCCCGTGTGTTGTCAGGTACAAGCAGGTAAGTTCCGGGACAGCTGGCCAGGTGTACCGCTTGCGCATAGCGCCTTTCCCCTCCCATGAGGTGAAGACATGCGTTTTTGACTCCCAGTCGTGTTCACAAGTTGTGATGCCTGGATGACTTTCCTCCTTAGCCCTGTGGCAGACGAGTTTGCGGAGAAACTCATGGGTGACCCCATGTGATATATCTTCCACTAAATCGTTTCCCTGTCGGTAAACTGCGTCTTCCTTGGGCAGAAGTTCCTCTGTGTTTGTAGAAATCCTTCCCCATTGGGTAGGACCTACCATGGGACTTCTCCACATGACATAGTACTTCCGACAAGACTCAGTAAGACCGTGATGTATTTCCACTCAAAATGCCCCCCCCACCACCGTGTGGTCTCCACGGTGTCTTCCCCTCGGGAGTGACACCCCCCCGACATAGACACTTATGGCCCCTAGCCGGTAAACAAAATTCCACACTTTTTGGGGAGAAAAAAGAGGAAAAGAGGCCATGGCTGGGTTAGCCTGTCCCTATTTGTTGGGCAGTCAACTTGTTCCCAAGGGACTGTTTGACACTCATAAGAGTGTTGGGGGAGGTTACGTGACGGTCTGGTGCGCTTGCTACGAGGCACACAGCGGTCTGCCTGTCTCTCACCGCCAGCTAGTTGTGGCGTTTTGTATAGGGACGCCTAGTGTCACTAAATCGACACAACGTCAAGTGAGTGACAGATATGGAACATCCTGGTTACATTCATAACCTCCATTCCCTGATGGAGGGAACGAGATGTTATGTCCCTCTTGCCACAACACTGAACTACCCACTGAAATGGCCGGGACCTTGTCTCGGCTCCTCAGCACAAAACCTGAATGAGCAGTAGCTTACCAGCTCCTTTTATACTCGTATGTTCGGGGGAGTGGCATGCAAATTCCACTCGCCAATTCCCATTGGCCTTTTTTCCAAAAGCAGAGGTGTTTAGGGCTCCCAAGCGTGACCCCTAGTGTCACTACATCGACACAACGTCTCATTCCCTCCATCAGGAAATGGAGGTTACGAAAGTAACCAGGACATTCTGTACAGTAAGGGTAAACTGAAGCTTATCTCTGTATTTGGAAGCGTATTAGGCTAATATAAGTTCAGAGCTTGTTCTCTGTTGTCAATGAGAAAAATGCACTGCAACTGTCAAACGCAAAATTGCTGTGCAGTGTGCATACACAGAGATGTGTTCCAGCAGTCACTCATGCACGCGATAGGCAGAGCAAAAGGCATTTACACTTCATACAGATGTTTACATGGATTTATACAGTTGACACTGATATATTTCAGCACTGATATAAAAATGTATACTTGGAAACTGATGTCAAAAGAGCCCATAAATACAGAATCACCCTGAAAATTACCATCACCACAACACAGACAAGCTCACGTTATCATAATTGCCAAAACACACCGCAACGAGTTTTCTTAAGTTGGAGCTGCAATTCTAATCTTGAAATATTCACTTGTCTTGGTGTAAAATGAAAGTGATGAAAGTGCTTGTTTGTCGTGCTTGCTGCTGCAGTCATGTACTCGAGTGATAAAGTGCAACTGTAAAGTTCAGCTGTCGTAAAAGTCCCATTCAAAAATCTCTCAATAAATTATGCATTTATTAAAACTTATTTAATTAAAACCAGTAATGTAACGAAAGGAACATTGCCCATTGTAACAAAGTAAAAAATTTCATTAGGAATCTACTTGAGTAGGAGTAAAAATTACCCACTAAACCTACTCTTAAAAGTACATTTTCTCCAAAAATCTACTCAAATAAATGTAAATGTAGCACGTTACTACCCACCTCTGGTCACGTTCTATGTGTGTGGTCTGTGCATATTTCTCCATTCTCCTGTTCTAAAATGGTAAGTGTTTTTATATTTTCCTTGGCCGCTAAATGGATACTAGTTAATATAGACATGTTTGATAAAAGACTACTACAGAAATTAACGTTACTATGGAGACATAGCGCATGTGGAGGCTTCACGCTATTCTCTGCAGCATCCACGCACAACTCACCACGCGCCAAACCGAGAGCGAACCACATTGTAGCGACCACGAGGAGGCTACCCCATGTGACTCTACCCTCCCTAGCAACCGGGCTACTTGGTTGCTTAGGAGAACTGGCTGGAGTCACTCTGCATGCCCTGGATTCGAACTCACAACTCCAGGGGTGGTAGTCAGTGTCTTTACTTGCTGAGCTCCCCAGGCCCCCCAACCCACCTTTTTTTAATGAAAAAACAAACAAACATATTAATAAAGTTTAGCGTGCTCTTGAGACATCTGTTCATAATATGGAATGTGATATACAAGAAAAGTCCAAAAATATCCTCATGCTCCTGAAGCAGGGAAAAGCACTCCTCCATGGAAAGAGCACTTGGTTAAAATAGCCCACCTTATAGTTTTGTTTTGGGTCTATGATAGGTTTTTGATCATCTTTGCCTTCTTTGTATAGTTGCACCACACTTTTTAGAGAGAAGTAGGCATTTGTTTTCAAATTCTTCAGCTAATTCTCTAGCACTGGACAGTGCTCTGTCAAAAACTGAGCATTTCTACAAGGATTTCCACACACCAGGGCCAAGCAAAGATTGTACCCCCTCTTAGAAATTGATCCAATGAATGAGGTGTTTCAAGGTTCGCTGTCTGCCAGGGTAGGATTGGTCATTGTGAGCAGCGGTAATTTTCCCAGGGCCGATAAGCTAGTAGCTTGCTGATGCACAATAATATAAAAATAAACAATTCAAAAATAAAGAATAAGTGACAAAACAAACAAATCTACTTTAAATCATATTATTAATGTGCAATATATTTAATTTAGAAAAAAATTTAATGATGCTTTATTCCTGAGTGTTTCACGTCTCATGCCTATATCTTTGTCAGCACTTAAAGACATTTTTGGATAAAAAAAAGAGAAAGAGGCAGCTCACACTGAACGTGTCCTTGCACAAAAAAAAAAAAAAAAAAAAAAAAAAAGGCTAGACGCAGTGCCATGGAAAGAGCAGAAAGCACTTGAGATGCATTAATAATTTTAACTTGACCCAGTATCTAAAAAACTCAGCACTCCTGCATGTGTCGCTGAAAAAAGCAAAACGCGACACAATGGTCAAGTCCGTCCGCATGAAAAGGCAGGGGAATGGATGTCATTGTTGTATTTTATGTGGTAGAGTGTGACATCTTCAGGTGGTTTTTACAATGCCTTCTTGTGATCTTGCCACATCTTTTTTGCAAACATTTACCATACATGACACCAGAGGCAGTGTGTAACGCCTCCAGAGGCAAATTTCCAACTGCCTTAGCTTAACAAAGGGTAAAAACATTTATATCCTATCTCTGAATGAGGTGATTACTGTGAATATTGTATACTGTTTTCAATGTTAGTGATGGCTAATAGAGAAGAAAATTAAATAAAATGTATCTTTCCAAATTTTTTCATGGTATGGTTGACATTTTCTTGGAATTGCTCAGTTGTTCCTTTTACTTAAATGGTGCTTGTTTAGCAAAACCAGAGTAGATTATTTTCATGGTTGTTATTACATCATATATTCCGGTCATGGAACACTGGCCACATTCCCGAAAGATGTCTAGGAATTATTCATTACTCGCATACATCCAGTAACCAAAGAAAATACTTTTTTACCAGCTGAGAAGTGTGTCCTCCATTAAAAAGTACACACTCTGACAGCCCTTATAAAAAAATCTAGATTTTTGGCAAACTTGCCGCTTATTCACCACTCTGTAATTTACATGCAAGTGAGCTTGCTATTCACCGCAAATGTTTGCCAAAAGTTTGCAGCTCTTCACTGGTAGTGGTGAACCTGCAGCAAACCTTTGGTAATGATGAAATGTTTGCCCTAAAGCTCATTTGCATGTAAAAATAATGAGTGGCGAATTTATGGCAACTTTTTTTGTAAGGGAGTACTCCACTGCAATAGCCAAGTCAAGTCAAGTCATTGCTATTTGTACAGCACTTTTCCCAACACCCATCGTTTCAAAGCAGCTTTACAGAAAATCATGCATTAACAGCTCTAGTTATGACTCAGACCAAGCATTAGCCAAGCTAAAAGATAAAAACATTTGGCAAGCTAGAAGCTAAAATGTGAACTTCATACATGCTAATCGGACATTACAGCTGAAAAGACCAGCATTGCTGGTCACCAGCTTATGTTGTGTTTTTGGTGCTGATCCCCAAGCATGAGATGCTGGTATGCTGGTGTCCCCACAAGGCTTTTAAACTAGCTGAACCAGCTTCATCAAAAAGACCATGCTTGTCAAGCAGCTTCACCAGCAATGTATTGCTGTTAAAAAAACATGACTATGCTGGTCCACCAGTTTGCCTATCACCAGTTTGCCTAGCACCTAGGAACTGCATGCTTACGCTGTTTTTTTAGCAGGGATGCAACACTGTGCACATTGAAAGGATCTTTGCTACAGTAGCAAATATGAGTGCAGGAGACATGCAACCTTTATTATGCATAATTTTTGTGAGGACTATATTTTGTGTGGTAAAAGATAAAACTAATTTAGCCATCTCTCAGTTATGCTATCAAAAAGCTAATTATGTAGTGGCCTTTTATCCAGAAGAAACACAACTGTTCTGTGTCTGGAGGATATGACCCTAAAACAGCCTAATTATAGAGGGCTTCCTTATGTCTGAATAGCCAACTATTCATTTAGACAATCCACCAACTAGTCGATTGTAAAAATATGTAGATTTACACATCCCTAATGTAACCATTCAGTAAAACCACATTTATAAGAAAAAGGGTTAAACATAAGAAAAGTCAAAGTCTAAAAAATTGTGAGCAGTAACAGGGTCTGGATACCACTAACAGTCATTCAGCTGTTCTTAACTGTCTCTCTGTTTGGATGCGCTCAGAGTGATGTATGGGGCCAGAGAGATGAGTCTATCTCTGATGAGTCTAAAAATGGCTCTTGATAGAGCAGCCACATTACCATGCAGGCTTGGCATCTTCATCCACTGACACTACAGCAGACAAAGGCTGAAGTGTGTTCACTGCCAAAATACAGACTTCAGCTGACCTGCTGCTTCCTAAAACCCTTGCCAGTCCACCGCATTTTCTCTCTGTCTTCCATTTTCTATGCCCCTCCCTCCAAACTCCAGTGAAAAGGTGATTATGTGATTAGCAAAATATATGTCCCTTCTTTTAAACAACCCAATGAATTTGGATTAAGCACATTCCATGTTCTCAAATTCCTTTGATTTCTAAAGGGAATGAACACTTAAGATAAGGTCTGACCCTCACCCTCATATTTTTAGTAAGAAAAAAACAAATTGATTTTGCTATGTTTACGCTTCTCATCCACACTGGAACAGTGTTTTAACTGAAAATGAAAATTTTCGAAAGCGCTCTCTAGTCCTGCATACTTCGGAAAACAATGACGTTAGGAACCAGAAAACAGAGTTTTTAACTGAAATACTATTAGTGTAGACATGGCCCGAGACTGATATAGAAAATTACAACACACACACACACACACACACACACACACTCACAAAACACACACACCAATCCACCCACTCATTTTTCCCTCCTACATTCACAACATTCATTTTTTTCTCTCTCTCTCTAACATAAAAGTTCATAAATGAAACAGAAAACTAGTCAGCCAATGTATCACACACAGACGGGAAGCTGTGTCTTAAGCTGTAACTTCCTTCTAATTAGTGCAATGGAGTGGAATGGGCAATAGACACTACAGCTGAAAACACACACACACATAAGAGACAGCTGGTAGATTAGATGTACCAAAACACTTTATAATAACTACATAGTATAAAGTATTTGTAAAGCATTAGTTTATTGTTAATTGATCATTCATAAATTACTGTTCATATTATTAATTCATTAATAGGCTAAATACAAATAGGATGTTACTTATATTTACTGTAGCAAACAATATATTATTGTTCATATATAAGCAAGTTGATAATGGTTTTTCATCCATACCAAACAACTTACTAAGTTGGCCATGGCCATGACATAACCATCTCTACTTCAGAGTAATGGATCATTAATAAATGTTTGATTAGGCATACACTGATCAGCCACAAAGTTAAAACTACTGACAGGTGAAGTGAATAACATGTATTATCTTGTTTCAATGGCACCTGTCAAAGGGTGGGATTTATTAGGCAGCAAGTGACCAGTCAGTTCTTGAATTTCATGTGTTGGAAGCAGGAAAAATGGGCAAGCGTAAGGATCTGAGTGACTATGACAAGGGCCAAATTATGATAGCTAGACAACTGGGTCAGAGCATCTCCAAAACGGCAGGTCTTGTGGGGTGTTTCTGGTATGCAGTGGTTAGTACCTACTAAAAGTTGTCTAAGGAAGGACAACCGGTGAACCGGTGGCAGGGTCATAGGCGCCCAAGGCTCTCTAATGTGCGTGGGGAGTGAAGGCTAGCCCATCTTGTCAAATCCCACAGAAGAGCTACTGTAGCACAAATTGCTGAAAAAATTCTGGCCATGATAGAAAGGTGTCAGAACACACAGTGCATCGCAGATTGCTGCGTCTGGGGCTGCATAGCTGCAGACTGGTCAGAGTGCCCATGCTGACACCTGTCCACAGCCAAAAGAGCCTACAATGGGCATGTGAGCGTCAGAACTGGACCATGGAGCAATGGAAGAAGATGGCCTGGTCTGATGAATCACGTTTTCTTTAAGATCATGTGGATGAGCAGGTCCATGTGTGTTGTTTACTTGGGGAAGGGATGGCAGTAGGATGCACTATGGGAAGAAGGCAGGCCGGCGGAGGCAGTGTGAAGCTCTGGGCAATGTTCTGCTGGGAAACATTGGGTCCTGGCATTCATGTGGATGTTACTTTGACACGTACCACCTACCAAAAGATTGTTGCAGACCACGTACACCCCTTCATGGCAACGGTATTCCCTGATGGCAGTGGCCTCTTTCAGCAGGATAATGCGCCCTGCCACACTGCAAAACATTTTCAGGAATGGTTTGAGGAACATGACAAGGAGTTCAAGGTATTGACTTGGATTTCCCAGATCTCAATCCAATTGAGCATCTACAGTATGGGATGTGCTGGACCAACAAGTCCGATCCATGGAGGCCCCACCTCGCAACTTACAGGACTTATAGGATCTACTTCTAATGTCTTGGTGCCAGTTAACACAGGACACCTTCAGAGGTCTTGTAGAGTCCATGCCTTGACGGATCAGAGCTGTTTTGGCGCAACAATAGGGACCTACACGATACTAGGCAGGTGGTTTTAATGTTGTGGCTGATCGTTGTATATACTATAGTTCTCACTTTGGTCACGAATATACTTGGCTAGCAGTTAGTCAGCGCTTTATTACAGCCTTTAAGCGTTACTTTCTTTAATAGTAAATGTTCCTAAAACAGTTATAAACACATTAATAATTTTTTTGCCAATGTGTGAACGGCTTGTAATGCAACTTAAAAAATTAGCCCTTCCTGGACTTCCTAGGTTGCCTATTAAAGTATGTAAACTGATTTTCATGTGAAGGGAGCGGGTCACTTTTGCCAGGAAAATCCAAAGGATGTGATGTTTATGTGCACTCCCAAGAGCCTTACCTCCGACAGTAATAGCGTCTCTTCCGCTATTCAACAGCGACAACAAACTGCAACACTAGGTAACGTTACCTTAGAGATGGAATCCAGCAAACGTCCGGCTCCCAGCACAACACTGACTCTTACACAAACTCCAATTAAGCCAAAAAAAAAATAAAAATAAAAATAATCTACTGAATCCAGTCTGGCTAAGTGGGAACGTGATCGTGGTCGAGCGAAAACTAGAGTGAACATTGGCAGGGCATTTGATTCCTGGAGGGAACTTCATTCGGTTTTGGGGATCAAAACTAACCCTGAATTGGCATTCTTCTTATTGGACAGTTAAGCTTACATAACTGCAAAGCATGTGAAATATAGTGCCGTAAGGATTGATCTGTGTAATTTTAACTACAATAACACATGAAATTAATGCTAGACAATGTTCAAGATAATGCAAAAAGACACATTCATTAGTGTAACGTAACTTGGTTATACAGTAAAATATATACATTCTATTATTATAAAACAATAGTGCATCGATATATCAAAATGTCAGTTGTGATGGAATCACATCAATACTGAATTGAGTCAACATATTTATAATGTACTGTCTATTTTATAAACAGCTACTGTCATCATCCACCAAATTTAGCTAACAGCTATTGATAAAGCTGGCTAGCTATTTAATGCCGACACAGGCTATCATATAAATGCAGTCAATGTATCATGCAAAGAAAAGTGATTATTTCAAACTACAGTCTCGCATAGTCAGACCTATATCCACACTTTGTTTTAGCCCTGTTCCAGCATTGGAGAGTCAAATATAATATACAGTCTCAAAGTTTGTAGTAAAACAATCATAACTGTGTAATTTTAATTATGCTACCTCATCTGTCAGCATGATGCCGGTGAATCACGTTGTCTCTTTGTACATTACGTCATTGTTTTGGTCGAGAGTGTGTGCACGAGTGCGAGCATGTTCAACAGGTAGCTGGCTACAGTTCACTTAACGGCCACAGGTGTCATTAATAACAAGGGTTTCAGAATCTTACATACTGCACCTTTAATGGTTTCATGTAACTTATGATCAAACATCCAGCAATTGCATAGATTTATTTTAGAATTTTCAGAGTGTAATTCCCCCTAGAGCTTTCAAGTTGTTTCTATCAAACTTGGCACAGTACTATACTATAGACTGTTCTGATGTAGTATAGTTTTTTATTTCTAAATGATGACAGTTTTCCTGTAGCAGAAAACTCTCTCTCTTTATCTGCAGTACCTTGCTGGAGGATTTGGTTCTGCTGCTGTGGTTGTTGTTGGTGTAGAGGTTGGCATCCTCATGCACTCGATCCAGTAGCCAGAGTAGAAACTCCAGAGCATCGTGCTGAGCATTCCCCTTGAACTGAGAGCCATACTTGGACACAACACTCTAGGGAAGGAAAAGGAGAAGGATAAATGTTAGTACAGTCAAATTAATCTTAATAAAGTTTGAAAACAAATCTTATGTATCATGACTTCTATCATAAAAATATTTTTTTTTGTCCCCACATACAGTATGTATTTTAAATCCCCAATAATCTGAGGATATACATGGTGAGGTGTTATTTGATTTAAAGTTTGGCTACAGGTGCTTTTACTGTACTAAAATGTGCCATTCCGAGCTGCAAAGATGTCCAAGACAAACACCTTTTCATCTGATGATGAGTCCATAAATTAACTTATTTGGGGAAGAAAGGAGTCGTTTTGCACTTTTAGTTCCAATACAAACTGCATGAACTGAGAAAGTTACAGTTTGAACTTGTATGATTTGAGGCCTAAAGACTTGCATGAAATGTTCTGTTAGACTTTTTAACATGCTTTTCAAAACAGACATCAAGAAGAGGTCAAATACTTACACTGTCAACAAAGTATACAAGTGTCACAGTCTGTCTCCCTTATGTTCTTCAAGGACTCTTATTTTGAAGAAGTACATCTCCCAGAATCCACTGCCCTCATCACTTCCATCTGTTTCCAATCCTCCTCACCTGTCCTCCATTCCATCATCAGTCATTGTTTTTATATATACCCTCCTGTTTTGTTCATTCTTTTGTCAGTCCTTGAAGTGTTACGTTATATTGTTATTTTGTGATGTTAAGCGTTATACAGTGCATCCGGAAAGTATTCAGAGCGCTTCACTTTTTCCACATTTTGTTATTTTACAGCCTTATTCCAAAATGGATTAAATTCATTATTTTCCTCAAAATTCTACAAACAATACCCCATAATGACAATGTCAAAGAAGTTTGTTTGAAATCTTTGCAAATTTATAAAAAAGAAAAAAAAAGAAAAAAAGAAAAAAGAAATCACATGTACATAAGTAATCACAGCCTTGCTCAATACTTTGTTGAAGCACCTTTGGCACCAATTACAGCCTCAAGTCTTTTTGAGTATGATGCTACAAACTTGGCACACCTATTTTTGGGCAGTTTCTCCCATTCTTCTTTGCAGGACCTCTCAAGCTCCATCAGGTTGGATGGGGAGCGTCGGTGCACAGCCATTTTCAGATATCTCCAGAGATGTTCAATCGGATTCAAGTCTGGGCTCTGGCTGGGCCACTCAAGGACATTCACAGAGTTGTCCCGGAGCCACTCCTTTGTTATCTTGTCTGTGTGCTTAGGGTCGTTGTCCTGTTGGAAGATGAACCTTCACCCCAGTCTGAGGTCCAGAGCGCTCTGGAGCAGGTTTTCATCAAGGATGTCTCTGTACATTGCTGCATTCATCTTTCCCTCGATCCTGACTAGTCTCCCAGTTCCTGCCACTGAAAAACATCCCCACAGCATGATGCTGCCACCACCATGCTTCACTGTAGGGATGGTATTGGCCAGGTGATGAGCGGTGCCTGGTTTCCTCCAGACATGACGCTTGCCATTCAGGCCAAAGAGTTCAATCTTTGTTTCTCATGGTCTGAGAGTCCTTCAGGTGCCTTTTGGCAAACTCCAGGCGGGCTGTCATGTGCCTTTTACTGAGGAGTGGCTTCCGTCTGGCCACTCTACCATACAGGCCTGATTGGTGGAGTGCTGCAGAGATGGTTGTTCTTCTGGAAGGTTCTCCTCTCTCCACAGAGAAATGCTGGAGCTCTGTCAGAGTGACCATCGGGTTCTTGGTCACCTCCCTGACTAAGGCCCTTCTCCCCCGATCGCTCAGTTTGGCCAGGCGGCCATCTCTAGGAAGAGTCCTGGTGGTTCCAAACTTCTTCCATTTACGGATGATGGAGGCCACTGTGCTCATTGGGACCTTCAATGCTGCAGAAATTTTTCTGTACCCTTCCCCAGAGCTGTGCCTCGATACAATCCTGTCTCGGAGGTCTACAGACAATTCCTTGGACTTCATGGCTTGGTTTGTGCTCTGACATGCACTGTTAACTGTGGGACCTTATATAGACAGGTGTGTGCCTTTCCAAATCATGTCCAATCAACTGAATTTACCACAGATGGATTCCAATCAAGTTGTAGAAACATCTCAAGGATGATCAGTGGAAACAGGATGCAACTGAGCTCAATTTTGAGTGTCATGGCAAAGGCTGTGAATACTTAGGTACATGTGATTTTTTTTTCGTTTTTTATTTTTAATAAATTTGCAAAGATTTCAAACAAACTTCTTTCACATTGTCATTATGGGGTATTGTTTGTAGAATTTTGAGGAAAATAATGAATTTAATCCATTTTGGAATAAGGCTGTAACATAACAAAATGTGGAAAAAGTGAAGCGCTGTGAATACTTTCCGGATGCACTGTAGTTTTTTCCACTCCTGCGTTTACTATTAAAAGATTGAAAAGTATCTACTCCTGCATCTCCCCTCTTCCACTCCAAGAACCCTACGTTACAGAAGGACTGAATGTCCAAGCAAAATGGATATACTGGCAGTAGCAATCCTCCTCCTTGAACAAGGAGACCATCCAGTTGAGGATCACGTGCATGAGTTTCTCCATCTCGTGAATTTGGTGCACTATGATGACCACGCTCTGGTGAGTTTCTTCATGGCTGGCCTGAATAGTGCATTGAAGAGCTGATGCCTCTGTCGGGTCCACACTGGACGATCGTCGACTACGTGGAGGTGACTCTGCGGCTCTCCTTTAACTGTGGGTAAGGAGGATGAGGACTTTGAATCTCCTCCCACAGTGGACGCCCTCAAGCCTGCCTCAGCTCCTCCCAAGCCTGCTACGGTCTACGAGCCAGCGCCCACACCTGCCATGGTCCACAAGCCAGCGCCCATGCCTGCCACGGTCTACGAGCCAGCGCCCATGTCTGCCATGGCCAGAGCCCGTAGCCTCGACCAAGCCAGAGCCCGTAGCCTCGACCGAGCCAGAGCCCGTAGCCTCCACCGAGCCAGAGCCCGCTTTCACGGAGCTGCTTTCCGCCTCCTGACCCATTCCCAGCCCCGTGGCCGCCTCCCAGGCCTCTGGATCCATTCCCAGCCCCGAAGCTGCCCCCCAGGCCTCCTGATTGTCCTCCTTGGATCCTCCTTCACCTTCTGAGTCACCCTACCCTCATCCGTCTTTGGGTGCCAGGAGACGCCCTTTAAAGAGGAGGTGGGGGGGGGGGGGGGTGTATAATGTCACATTCTGTCTCATGTTCTTCAAGGACTCTTATTTTGAAGTTTTCCTCAATACTACATCTCCCAGAATATACTGCCCTCATCACTTCCATCTGTTTCCAATCCTCCATTCCATTATCAGTCATTGTATATATACCCTCCTGTTTTGTTCATTCCTTTGTCAGTCCTTGAAGTGTTACATTGTGTTATTTTGTGATGCTAAGCTTTATAGTTTGTTCCACTCCTGCGTTTACTATTAAAAGACTGAAAAGTATCTACTCCTGTGTCTCCTCTCCTTGAACCCAGTGTTACAACAAGGTGACTGAGGGCTGTGCAACGTATAAAAGAAATGTGATCATATCAGCACTAGACGTAAACATTTCTTTATGACAGAGTGCCCTCTAGTCAAAGATATGAGTTGTCAGTCTCACTCAGTATATAGCATGTACAGATGGTTTCATAACATGGTTTGTGAGATGTTATTTTTAAATATCATTCAAATGTCGTTACCATTAACTTTGAGTATACAAGAGTTTCAGTGATTTTTAAAAGGTAGAAGTTACACTTACCTTCAACTCTCATCTAAATGGAATTCACTATCACTGTAGGTGTGTCCCAAACCGCACTATTTTTTATGTTAACACTGAAAATGCAACCGTCAAAATGGAGTGTGGTATGATGGACACGTCGTGCACTCAGTGCATGCAGCTTGCAGTACATAGTGGAAGGGGTGTAGTTACCTGGCTGCGCTACTGGTCTGACAAAACAGTTGTAAATAATAAAGAATGTAGCAGCTAGCAAAACTTCAGTGGATACAGCACCTTGCAAATTAGAGTTGAATGCTTTACCATATTTTTTTTTATTATGGTTTTTCAAATATTACCTTTCATGTAGTGTGTTATATAGTGGTTTGTGAATGTAATAAAGTCTGCAAAGTTTCAAAAATCAAAGTGCACAACAAATGGAGTTATTGACTCCCAAATGAAAGAACCGATTCTGAACACCTGAAATGAGTCCTTAGTAATTCAAGACTTCCTGTACTAACCTACGTAATTTGGTAACAAAAAACCCGCCTCTGGTCTTCATTGGCTGCTTGCGAACAGCTTTGACCCACCCTCAAACACTACACTAAGCGGTAGACCAATCACATCAGACTGGGACATCTGACCAATCAGAGCAGAGTAGGCTCTCTGAAAGGAGGAGTTTAGAATGAATCCTTTAGAACGATCATTGAACGAGTCGTTTTGGACACTAGGAAAAAAGGTAATGCTGCCAATTTAAATTATGAGCAAATTAAAGTGATTTTTGACCTTGGATGCATGTAAATCTATTGTATGAGACTTTTAAAACAAAATTAGGCATGTTTAAAAACCATAATAGGTGCTTTTTAAGATACAAGTTTTGAACTGAGGTTGGCTAATGCGCTAAAGCTAGCGGCAACATCACGTGTACTTGAAACGTCACTTACATTTACATTTACATTTATTCATTTGGAAGACGCTTTTATCCAAAGCGACTTACAAAAGAGGAAAACATAAGCGAATCATCTTTAGGAGACAGTGGTATGAAAAATGCCGTATTACAAAGTATCACTAGCATCAGAATAGTATTCAAAACAGAATAAGTGCAACACTTCTGTCAGCTGTTAAATGGCGAATACTTCCGTGTAGTAAAAAACGTTAATTGTTCCATTTGGGACAATACTACACTTTGAAAATTCATACACTACATGGCCGAGTGCATAGTATATTATGTAAGTGCAGTGTATAGTGCGTCGTTTTGGACACAGCTTATGTTTACATGCACTAATTTTCATCAATCCAAATAAATTCAATCTGATTTCAGGACTGATTCTATGTAGGCTACCCTTAAAGGTGCACTCAGTACATTTTTACTCATTAAAAATGTTTTACTCCTAAAGAAATGGATGGTAATTTTGAAACACATGTATAACTCCATCTCATGAACAGTTAAATTGCCCCATTGAGCAATAACTATGTGCAATACACAGTTTAGTCTTTCTTATATTTATCCAACACATCCAACCTCTTCTGCCATTTCATTCCTCTGAAAAAAACAAAAATAATTTGCACTGTACATAACAGATTTATATTTGCACTGTACATAACAGTTTGTATTTGATTTGCACTACCCATGTGTATGTGTGTACGTATGTATGTGTGTGTCTGTACGTATGTGTATAATTCATTTTTATTTTTTATTATTATCTATGTCTTGCTGCTGTTTTGTATTGTTTTTGTATTGTTGTACACTGGAAGCTCCTGTCACCAAGACAAATTCCTTGTATGTGTAAGCATACTTGGCAATAAAGCTGATTCTGATTCTGATAACGTCATGAGCACTCACATGAGGTGAGGACTCCAGTCATATCAGTAACCTTCTAAAAGCTGTTTGATTCTACATGGAGAGGGTCCCTTCATGGGAGCTGCCATGTTAGGATCACATGACCAGCCAAATACTACTCGCTTAATCTCAATAACGGACCTGTTATTGGACACTTTTGCTCAGGGATTAAGTTACTCATGGCTGACTGTGAAAAGTGACTTTCTACAATGGCATTGATAACTGAAAACTATTTGGACTGAATGACGCTGCATCCACAAAACCGGTGTCAGTATGAGTCCAAGATGACTGTAGCGCGGAGGAGGGCGGGGCCGGGTGGAATGACGGATGCCCGGACCCCAATCAGCCTGATGAGGTGAGCGAGGGACGTGGGGACACTCCTCCGCCCATGGCAGTGACTCCATCGCTCCAGGCGGTCGGGGAGTCCCGTCCCTCCTCGCCTCGCGGACGGCGGCCGTTCCCCGCATCCGGGCGGTCGGACTACTCTGTCCCCCAGCGGATGGCAGTGGCGCTCCCCTGGGTAGACAGCAGTGTCGAGAACTCTACGATGGGCATCCCTCCTGGGTTTCGGCACCAATGTAAAGGGGGTACAAGGGAAATATTAATATTTAATTAAATAAAAAGACACACAAACACATACAGGGCAGCTGCCCATAATTCTCAGAGAGAGAGCTGCCATCTTCGGTCGCCTTTATCTCTCGCTCGCCTCATCAGGCTGATTGGGGTCCGAGCGTCCGTCATTCCGCCCGGCCCCGCCCTCCTCCGCACTACAATGACATTAACAAAAATCTACTGAGTGCACCTTTAATTTAGCGTATTACATGTACATTACATGTATTCCGATCAAACTTTCTGCACATGCGAAAAGCGTAAGTCATCGCATTCTGAAGAAGTGAAGAAAGGAACAAAATAAAATAACTAAGAGCATTGCACAAAAGTCGATAATTATACAAATATGCCATAAAATCTTTCTTCTTATGTTATTCACTTTATTTGTTTAATGAAGAGAATTAGAAGCAGAGTCTGAATATTTTGTCTGGCTTAACCATATTAGCAAAATGCCTATTCCTTCTTCAATACCAGGAATGTCTAGATGAGAGTACAAAGTAAAGATTGGTGGGAGAGAGTTGTCCTTAAGGAGTTTACAGATCTGGAATGGAAACAAAATTTTAGAATAACAGTTTTCATCGAGTACTTGAGGGGCAATTACATGTACATAACTGTATATATAACAACATGTTTGACAAACGTCTTTGGCTGCTGAATTGTGTCTTGTTGTTCCAGTGTATCGTCTATTCATTTTTATAGGCTGTTATAAAATAATCTGTTACAAAATATACAAAATATTGCTTAATCAAAATATAATGCATCATATTTTGTCATTATGTGAAGATTCGCTGCCCAACTCAATGAAAGAATGTGCACAACGCGCGTCTGTCTGTTCTTCCTTCAGGTTACTGTAGTATCGTAATCGTATACCGTATCTTAGTAAGCGTGCACCAGCTTTTTTTGTGACTGTCTGAACCATCTATTTTCAAATCGCTTTCAATTTTGAAGAAGCTGCATTCTGTTCCATTTAGCTGCACTCTGTCTAGCTGTTTGAAACACTCACCTGCTGTATATGCATTGAGTCCACTGCCACACGCATCTGGTGTGTGTGTGTGTGTGTGTGTCCAAGTGTTTGCTCTTGTGGGAAATCCGCAATGCTCCGTATTGTTGCTGTACGTGTTCCATTTAACTCGGAGAATCTGAATTTCCACCTTTCAGCTGGGGAAAGTGCAACAGAATGACACTATATGTCGGACTTCTAACTTGGAAACTGGTTTGGAAATCTTCAACTCCCATTTCAATGAGATGCAGGTGTGTGTTACGTCACTTAGGGCAGGGAGGTTTACAGTCAGTAACAAACATTCACTTTTATTGAATAATATCCATTAATAAGTCAAAGTTCTTATATTAAATGATAAAATGTGTTTAGCAAACGTTTTGCAGAGACAGGTGTTCAAAACATGGTTAATTACACTCTCTTAGTTTTGATTATCGTAACAATAGCATTGCAGCATCGTATATCGGTTTGGCTACTATGAGACCTCTCTGACAATCAATGTACCCCACAAAACCACAATCAATCTCAAAATTAAAAATAAACTCCCTCTTTGTCACGTCTGTGTTTAGTTGTCAAGTAATTGTCACTGAATTTCGAATTAATTGAAAAGTCACATCATACGTGATAAACATCGATCATCATTTCATGATCGATCATTGCTGCCACGTCCGAGTACCCGAGTACGCATGCCCATCCCTAGTTTACACTCCCCTGTATTCGACTGGATACACGTCACATCAGCAGCAGGGGTTCGGATACCGCGTTATAACCAGGAAGTAATCACATTTGCATAATTAGTGACAAGCATAATTCAGAGGTTACTTTTTCTCCTATAAAATTACATTTTTACTCCATTGATGGTAAAGTTTAGGTTTGGGATTTGGATTGAGAGGTACAGTTTATAAAACATGCATTCCTCTTCACTTTATTACTGCCTGTACAGCTACAATCAACTTGCTTCAAACCTTGCTTTTGGTGCCTGTCATGTCCCTGTGCCACGTTTGTATGTGTTTTGTTTTTTCCCGTGTCTTTCTGTTTACTTTCACTTTCTTAGATCCCCGTTATTGGTCCATTCATCCATCCGTCATCATTAACCCGCTGACATCACTACCCCTCATCACCAATCATCCCATACCAGGAGTAGTAAAACAGCCAGCCAGACCACCGGCAGGAGCTTCACTATCGCTATCACTTTGCTTTTGCCATCACTGTTGTTGTTAACAATTCTATTCTGTTGCTTGTAAAATATTTTATGTTAGTCTGCTTTCATGTATCTGTCTTGTCAATTCCATATTTATCCAACCAGTCATTACATCTGCCATTTTTCATTCTGTGTATGTTTGCTCACCAGGAAAAGAGGACAGGTAAGCAGGTCACGTGACATACATTGTGCAACATGCAGGGATTGCTTCTGTATTAGACACACTAGGTTAGGGGCAAGTGCCATCCACTGTACTTTTGGTCTTGATAGAGTGCAGAATAGTTAGGGTCACCTGCTGTATAGTTAGCGTCACTGATGCTGAAGACTTTTTCTTTTCATTCTCTTTGGTTTAACAGTCAGTGCAGAGCAAGAGTTTTCAAAGTCAAAGACAGTATCCTATCTCTAACCCAAACAAAAATAATGCTAGTTCCTAGCAAAAAAAAAGAACATAATTTGAAATTACAATAAAGGTCCATCTCAGTCAAACTAGCCAGAAGATCTGTAACAGAGAGGAGTGTGTGTGTGTGTGTGTGTGTGTGTGCGGGGGGGGGGGGCAAGCGGGCAAAGGACTACTGAATAGAAATTCTTCTTGAATGTCTATGTTTTTCACGTACCTCACATATGTTAACAGCTGGCCACATCAGTGGATTCGTCAATCTGGAGTGCAAAAAAATGGGCTGTGCCTGATTCTTGTCTAACACTTGCTCCTTCGAGATGTGCACCCACTGTGTTGTCAGAGAGTGGAACAGAATCAAGCTTAGAAGCCACTGCCTCTCCTACCATCAAGGAACACATATCTTTGGCTGCCGGCAGAATCAATGTCTCTCCGATGTTATGTGCTTTTCCTGCCTTGATATGAAGCTTCAGTGGCCTTTACATTTAATTTGACAAATTCTCTGACAGCTTTTTTCTGACCTTGAAAGGCTTAAAGTTTTCTTTGGAAAAACTCTGGAGGTTTTCCCACTACCTCAGCATGCTTGGCATCAAGGTGTCTGCAGAGTTTAGCAGGTCATTAGCTAAAATCTCCTGGCAAATTACACATAAATGTCATGGTGCATCAACTGATCCTGTCCATGTAAATCCTAAACTTAAATACTGCTCATCGTATTGTTGTCTTTTGGGTTTGACCCCTGAAACTGAAGGATTAGAATTTGGTAGTCTCAGAAACTGCTCCATTGTAATTACAGACTAATATGCCACATCTGCTTTTTTGGCGGGCTTGACAAATATCAGCGAATCTTCACAAAGATTTTTGCCTATTATTTGCAGAACTGTTTAAATAATGTTTTAAATATAATATAGTTAAACTCAATACATACATACATATATATAAATACACATATTAATTATTTAATAAAAAAAAAAAGTACAACTCCCCGCACCTCCCCTGACATGCTCTAGTGCCGGGGAGACACGCCCCACACTTTGAAAACCCCTGGTGTAGAGGGTTCTAAATGAGGCTTTGTTTTGTTTATTTCCTTTCTTTGGCGCCGCTTGCGTCCCTTCTCACTCCCCCCACCATCTTCTTTTGCACCGCATCATTGTTGTTTGGTTACCCATTTTGTCCAGCACATACGGTAACTTTTAATAGTTAATGTTACACCCTATTACCCCTTTTAAAATACATCTGGGGTCGTAAATATACCCTTCCGTGGACACTACACCCCAAAAATGGAGCTCAAACGTGCCCATATAACACTTACCACTTTGGCCACTGGGGGCATTGTTTCGAATTTCAGTAAGCACAGACCGTATTAAGCTAAAGAAAAGTCAACCTACTGTTTCCAATTTCACTGTGAGATCAGTTTGGGAATAACAGATGTGCCCTGCAGAATATACAGTGCGAGCCCCCATACCCTCAATAATGTGTGTAGCTATTGCTTTATATTTGGTGAAGCGGCAAAATGTCCACTAAATTGCACGTGTGCGAGGTATTTTTGAATATGATTGAGAAAATAGTTGGATTCAAAGGTTTACATGGCTAATATTCTTCTATTTAACAAATTATTTAAGGTGTACACCACCCCTCTCAATTGTATGGAAATTTCATTCAGATCGAGCTCAATCAAATAAATTTAGGCGTTTAAATGAAGGCTTTTCGTTTGGATTTTGCTATCAGTCAGAGTTGCAGGTTGCATTTAAACGTAGCCATATTTGTGGGTTTATTTTATGATTTTTGTTCAATCAAACTGCATGCAAAAAAATAAAAAATAAAAAAAATAAAAAAAAAAAAAGAGAGAGAACTGGCATTTATCAGTTGGATTCCTGACACAATCTGATGAGATTATAATAATCTCCTGATCTGAGTATAATTTTTGGATTTATCAGGGATAGAGACAGATTTTGGTAATCACAAAGCTTCAGTAAAACCAGAAATATATGGGTCACTTAGTATACAATATATTTATATAATATACATAAGATAACATTCTCTTAAGAAAAAGACGAATCCTCAAGTATTCTCCACTTTACAAAGACACGAAAAAATAACAGGGCTCCAGATTAACTTTTGAAAGTGGTGGCACTGCTGCCCCTAAGTTCTATAGTTGGTGGCATCAGCACCTCATTTGGTAGCACCGGTGCGGGGTGGGGGTCTGCGCCCTGTAAAATTAAAAAGACAGAAACTAATAATAAGTGATATTATTATTATATATTACAAAAATAAGTGCAATAAACTAAAATGCCAATTGGATGGTAAGGCACTGATTTTGAGTTGGTATGCAGATGTAAAATCTATAAAAGGTACAAAGTTAACACCTAATTTAGATAGGGCAAAATTATTCTGACAGTGCGACTGAATTGGCACTCCTTTCATTAGGATCTTGTTGATTCAAATTAAGTCATCTCTTGGAAATTTGAAAGCAAACAAAACTAGTTATATTTTCCTTCAATCACAGAGCAATAAAAGAGAACAGATTACACAGAAGAAAAATTTGCTATGTCCACAATTCACAAAGGTCCAGGCTTTAAAACCCTTGATTCTAATTTCCATTTGCCCCTATACAATTTAACACAGTTTTTATTTTTTTATTATAATTTTAACTGTGTTTTTTGTAACAAGACCATGGTAACCTCAGGTAAAATCAGGCATGGATCTTCATTACCATGGGTTGATGTAACATGACTTCTATAAAACAAACTATGGCATTTTTTTGTAATGAAAACCAGTACCCTAAACACAGTTAAAAACTATAAATAAATACAGTGCATCCGGAAAGTATTCACAGCGCTTCACTTTTTCCACATTTTGTTATGTTACAGCCTTATTCCAAAATGGATTAAATGTATTATTTTCCTCAAAATTCTACAAACAATACCCCATAATGACAACGTGAAAGAAGTTTGTTTGAAATCTTTGCAAATTTATTAAAAATAAAAAAAGTAAAAAACCACCAGCCTTTGCCGTGACACTCAAAATTGAGCTCAGGTGCATCCTGTTTCCACTGATCATCCTTGAGATGTTTCTACAACTTGACTGGAGTCCACCTGTGGTAAATTCAGTTGATTGGACATGATTTGGAAAGGCACACACCTGTCTGTATAAGGTCCCACAGTTAACAGTGCATGTCAGAGCACAAACCGAGCCATGAAGTCCAAGAAACTGTCTGTAGACCTCCGAGACAGGATTGTATCGAGGCACAGATCTGGGGAAGAGTACAGAAACATTTCTGCAGCATTGAAGGTCCCAATGAGCACAGTGGCCTCCATCATCCGTAAATGGAAGAAGTTTGGAACCACCAGGACTCTTCCTAGAGCTGGCCGCCTGGCCAAACTGAGCGATCAGGGGAGAAGGGCCTTAGTCAGGGAGGTGACCAAGAACCCGATGGTCACTCTGACAGAGCTCCAGCATTTCTCTGTGGAGAGAGGAGAACCTTCCAGAAGAACAACCATCTCTGCAGCACTCCACCAATCAGGCCTGTATGGTAGAGTGGCCAGACGGAAGCCACTCCTCAGTAAAAGGCACATGACAGCCCGCCTGGAGTTTGCCAAAAGGCACCTGAAGGACTCTCAGACCATAAGAAACAAAGATTGAACTCTTTGGCCTGAATGGCAAGCGTCATGTCTGGAGGAAACCAGGCACCGCTCATCACCTGGCCAATACCATCCCTACAGTGAAGCATGGTGGTGGCAGCATCATGCTGTGGGGATGTTTTTCAGCGGCAGGAACTGGGAGACTAGTCAGGATCGAGGGAAAGATGAATGCAGCAATGTACAGAGACATCCTTGATGAAAACCTGCTCCAGAGAGCTCTGGACCTCAGACTGGGGTGAAGGTTCATCTTCCAACAGGACAACGACCCTAAGCACACAGCCAAGATAACAAAGGAGTGGCTCTGGGACAACTCTGTGAATGTCCTTGAGTGGCCCAGCCAGAGCCCAGACTTTAACCCGATTGAACATCTCTGGAGATATCTGAAAATGGCTGTGCACCGACGCTCCCCATCCAACTTGATGGAGCTTGAGATGTCCTGCAAAGAAGAATGGGAGAAACTGCCCAAAAATAGGTGTGCCAAGCTTGTAGCATCATACTCAAAAAGACTTGAGGCTGTAATTGGTGCCAAAGGTGCTTCAACAAACTCTGTGAATGTCCTTGAGTGGCCCAGCCAGAGCCCAGACTTTAACCCGATTGAACATCTCTGGAGATATCTGAAAATGGCTGTGCACCGACGCTCCCCATCCAACTTGATGGAGCTTGAGATGTCCTGCAAAGAAGAATGGGAGAAACTGCCCAAAAATAGGTGTGCCAAGCTTGTAGCATCATACTCAAAAAGACTTGAGGCTGTAATTGGTGCCAAAGGTGCTTCAACAAAGTACTGAGCAAAGGCTGTGAATACATATGTACATGTGATTTTGTTTTTTTTTTTTCGTTTTTTTATTTTTAATAAATTTGCAAAGATTTCAAACAAACTTCTTTCACGTTGTCATTATGGGGTATTGTTTGTAGAATTTTGAGGAAAATAATACATTTAATCCATTTTGGAATAAGGCTGTAACATAACAAAATGTGGAAAAAGTGAAGCGCTGTGAATACTTTCCGGATGCACTGTATAATAAACTGCCATAGTTGCAATAAAAATAAATGTTATTCCCTCACTCCTATGTAGCATATAATAAATTTAATAGAACTATAGTAGTTATATGAGAATATGTATTATGAATATATATTTTTTCTAAAATACTATAGTTAATACAGTTGGTGTTACTATAGTAAACTCATGGTAATTTAAGGGTGGTGATGTGTGGAAAATTCTGCTGACTTATATCAGTGCATTTCACAGTAAATCCTCTTCATCTTTTAAATGCAACCCAATCTCATGAAAAGTCATACATAATTTACGAGTTGGCTATGTCGTATGGCCTCACACTGTAATGGACTCAACATGGAGATGAAGGTAGAATCCATATGCAAGAAGTTCTTTACAATCAGCAGATAAATCCAAGACCCAAGGCAGAGATGTAATCGCTGAAGCAGGCAAAGTAGTCGTTACACAGGTAATCAGTCCAACCAGGCAAACAGAGCAAAACAGTAATCCAAAATCAGTAATCCAGTAAAGCAGGCACAATGGTCATAACAAGTAGGCAATATCAGGCAATGAGAATAACATTTGGTAAGGCAGTGAAACTGGCAATGTACTTTGCAAAGTAACAATGGAAAAGCATGACTATTTATATGATGCAAACAGGAAGTCACCATAGAAGAAACGGTACAACGTCAGTATTCAGGAGAGGGCTCCCTCTGGTGGTCGGCTGAAGGGATACCAGCCTCATTCGTTACACATACGATGTTGTTTGCATAAACTCGTATGACTTCATCACGTGCAAATTCCCGGATGTCTAATGCGGAAGAAAGCGCAGGTTCTGCACACGAGGCATTAAGGACATACTTATTAATATTATGCCCTTACCCAAACCACTTATCTAAACTTAACCAATCAGTAGAGTGTGTAAACATGATAGGAAGCTGTTGTGTGTGACAGAAGCAAGTACTTGTCGCGTATTAGTTGGAAACGATGTGCAGCGACGTCATTAGCTTTAGTGAAAGTCGTAGGAATTCAAACGAGTGCAGTCGCACGACATACGAATTAGGCAAATTTAGAAAAGTCGTACAAATCCTGACGATTCTGCCATGAGAGCATGTTGTTGAAATGTTGTTTAGAATATTGTTTCAGTATAACAGCATTACTGTATTACAACACCAAAGCTGTTTATTTACAAGATGAAAAATCTCTGGTTATGGTGCTTGCTCAACAATATTAAGGGCATTCACACTGTTCCATAACAGCTGTCATTTCTGTTTCAGCAGTACCATTTATCAGTTCAACTATTGAAAACTCTCTGAATTCAACAAGGCAAGACCTTTACAATCACCTTTACTTTGAACATGCAAAACCTGGAGAGTGTCCGGGGGTGTAGAAACTAGTGCCCGACTGATATATCGGTTGGCCGATATTATCGGCTGATATTAGCCTTTCACCGATATATCGGTATCGGTGTATATTTTACCGATATGCGCCGATATGAAAACTTTTTTTCAGAACATATAATGCACAAAACAATGCTTTAGAATTGGTGTCATAGCGTAGTTTGTCCAGCAGAGCGTGCTCCGACTTGGTTAAACGGTGTAGATTTGAGCGATCTCTTCTCCTTAAAATTGCTAACTAGTTTGTGAAATATATACTGGAAAGTTAATAAAAAATGACCCCATCGTTTTATATAACTAATATAACGTTAACCCTGTCCCTGACAACCATGTCACTCATGTTTATCACATCTGTTTGCTGTTAGCCAGCTATAGTTTGTCAGTGCAGTAAGTAATGTAGCAGATTGAAAGGTAAACATCAGAACATCTTTTTGCAGCTCAGCAGACAACGGTGCGGTGGTGGATTGTGTGTGGTGAGTGTTGATTTCATGCTTTGCTGTTACCTAATTGGTGAGACACAATGCTGGAAAGTAAATAAAGTCCATCTTTTACTCTCCGTGGCAGCAAGCTTACAGCTAACTAGCTAACCACGTAGCTACTTAAACTGTTGTCAGCGTGTAAACATGTATTCACCAAACTGTTTTGTTCAGGATTCACAGTTTGGTATCCTCTTCAGCGGAACAATTTCAGTCGTTGCATTTACAGAATGTAATATATAAAAGTCTGGTTTTCCAGACATTAAAATAGGATGTGTAATAAAAGTAGTTTTAATAAATAGTATTTTTGCCCTGTGTAAATAATAATATATAGGAACTGTATCTAAAATAAATGAGGGGTGATAAATACTAATACAACAGGCTGTAAAAATAGACATTTATTCATTTTAATATCCTATATATATATTTTGAATGTGTTGACACCGTTAGATCGGTTTCATGCTGAAGAGCCGCTTAAATGTAAGTTGTTTTTTTCTCTCTCGTAAATGTAAACGAGTGTAAATGCCAACACCATCATATATGTCGAAATGACTGATGCCTGTCAACCAAAACCTGAGCTCATTGATGTCATTAAATGAGTCTGCTTTTTTATTCCATCAGTTACTCCTGGTCGGAGGCTGCCGTATATATTTAGTTTATACATAGGGTTACGTCCTACATAAATGTAATGGTGCAACGCTCAGATATTTAGTAGAGCGTAAATTGTGACTTAGTGCCCATTTACGCCACAACTAGGCTAAGTTGTAATGTACGTATAGCTGGTGCAACTGGCCCCTGATGTTTATTTAGCTATTTATTGTATTTTTATTCTTTATTTAAATGGTCAGCAATTGACTTATTTTTATTTATTCTTTATTTTCTCAGTGTTCATTTCTAGAATTTGTTGACAATATATAATAATCATGTCAAATGTTCTTTGATAAAAATATTTGTTTAAGAAAGCAGCATTCCGAGTACCTTTGCATAGTCATATTGGTGCAAAATCTGTGAAAAATCCACATAGAAAAGGACTGTTTTCATTCCAGCTCAAACATTTGCTATATCGGTCACCATATTGGTAATCGGTAAATTTCCATCTCTAAAATCGGTATCGGTCTCAAAAATCCCATTTCGGTCGGGCTCTAGTAGAAACTAACCCCCCCCCCCCCCCAATATTTATACCATGATCAATGGAAACATGTAAATGCTTCACGCTGCAACCCCCCCCCCCCCCAAATATTCAAGCCAAATCTATGCCCTTCAGAGTGTCTTCGGCTGAAAAAGTATGGATAATGTCAGTGCAATCATGTCTGCATGAGTGAATTGAGTCCAAAGTTCCAAAAATGTCCTCATACTGCAGCTTTAAGACATTAACACCTACGAATGTTTGTCTAACGAGGACTGCAGGCTGTAAACTGATACTTCCACAACTGAAATGTGAAAAACAACAAGGAGTAACTTCAGGCAGAATATCTTTATTTTAAACTGTAGGCTAATACCTACAGCCACTGCAGGTTAAAGGAATGTTCCAGGTACTAGTTCAGCTCAATCAACAGCATTTGTGATATAATGTGAATTACCACAAAATATACATTTGACTCGTCCCTTGTTTATTTAATTTTTAAAAAGTAGTGGCAAAAAACAGTTACAGTAAGGCACTAAAAATGGAAGTGAAAAGGGCCAGTCCCAATATTTTATTTGATATTTGGTAGAAATTTTGTCAGTACTTTATAGAATAAAAACAAAAATGTTCATTTTACTCAAACACATACCTATAAATAGTAAATCCAGAGCTGTATGTCAAAAGATCAAGGAAAATTTGATTCTTCATGTCATGACCCCTTTGATTTATTTGATTTGATGGCAGTTGTTGTGGGCTGTTTACCTCTCTCTTTTTTTTTCTTTTTTTTTTTGGCATGGGTTAGGGTTAGGTTAGGGACAATTAAGAAGGACAAAAAATGATTACGCAGATTTAACTTGGATGAAACACTTAACCCATTTGAGACCATTCTCTCTATGAAGTCCATGTTTACAACAACATAAAAATTAAGGGGGGAAAGAACCCCGGAAATCCTGGTGTGTCTTGTCTCAAAAAATGGCCATGGCTCAACCATTAACCAAACTGATACTGTAGCAGAATGGTTGGACCTCCTCTAAGTCACAAATGATTATAATACTGTGACTAAAAGCTGTAACTTGTCCAACATTTCACTTTTGTTCTTTTGACTTCCTCTCAGTGTGACCAACAGTAAAGTCCCGCTGGGCAAACAACAACCAATATCACTTGTGTGTGAATTAGTCAGTCATAAATTATCGAGCACCCTTTACTTCCATTTCCAAGTGACGAACTTCTCCCTTCTCTACACAAAAATGGCAAACGAGTCTAACAGGTTAACAGGACCTGTCTTGGTTCCAGCGACCAACTGACTAAGAAACATGATTTCATAACCTCAGTTTTAACACTTCTAGCAGAGTTTCCCTCCTATTCTTCTGTATTCCAGACAGACAGCACCGGAATGTGCCTATACAACATTCATCTTTTCAGAGGTTTCATCTTCCCTCTTTTCATTTCAGACTCCACTAGTTTTCCATTTAGACAAAAAGTAAAAAAGAAGGCAGGAGGGACAGAACGACAGACAGCAATGCATAAAGGTGCACTGATGAAATAGTTCAAGCAAAAATTTAAATTCTGTCATTATTCACTGACCTTCATGTTGTTTCAAATGAGTATTTTGTGGCACAGAAGAAGAAAACCGGGGTCTGTCAAGCTTCAAAAAGGACAGAAATCACCATAAAAGTAGTGCATACAACTGGTGCGCTGTATTCCAAGTTAATTAAAGCCTTATGATAGCTTTGTGTCAGGAACAGACAGAAAGTCATTATTCAGTGATAAGCTTCACCTTCGCAGAGGCACCAGTGTAGTCCTTGTCCAGAAATGTTGCCAAGATTCACTGATGCCAAAATGGGATCATGGATATGGAACCGAACACAATGTGCCACTTTTTTTTTTTTTTTTTTTTCATATTTGTTAACGTTATTTTTTTTTTTTTTTTTGTTATTAACATTTTTATTGATTCATAAATTTACACAAAAAATACAACAACATATATATAATGAATCAAACACTTTAAACATTAAACCCCCACTATATCCCCTCCCCCTACCAAACTCTCAACCCACCCTGACCCCCCCACGAACACCCCTGTGGTCAACAGAATATAGACACACACACACAAAAAAACTAAAACAACAACATAAAATAACATACAATAATCAAGTATAATAAAAAAATAAAAAAAAACTACAAAAAAAAAAAAAATAAACTCTAAATTACTCCCTCCACTGCCACACCTCGAGGTTCCCTCAAAAATGCTAAATAATTGCCCCATTTCTTATTGTAAGATTCCATAACCCCCATCCTAATGCTCGACCCCTCCTCAAAGGCAGCCACCCTCCCCATCTCCGTGCACCACTCCGGGAACGAGGGTGCTCCATCCGACTTCCAACTCCTCAAAATAACCTGCCTACCAATCATCACACTAGTCAAAACCCAGTCCTTCATGTACTTATCTACCAAATCCATGACCTCCCTATCTCCCAAAATACAGAGTCTGGGGCAGAACGAGACCTGAGTGCCCAACACATCACACACAAAACTTTGCACCTTCAGCCAAAATTCTTGGATCTTAAGGCACCCCCAAAAAACATGGATGGTGTCTCCATTTTCAGTATGGCATCGCCAGCAGATGGGTGTGTCCTTAAGACCAATCCTATACAATCTAGAGGGGGTCCAATAAAATCTATGTAAAATCTTAAATTGCATAAGGCGAACCCTTGCATCTTTAGATGCAGACTTTATGTTTTTTTAGAATCCTTACCCACACTCCCTCCTCCAATAACAAATTTAAATCTTCCTCCCTTAATCTTTTGAGAGAATTTAAAGCTCCGTCCCCTAGACTCTGAATTAACAGGGAGTAATACACTGATGCCTCATGACCCTTCCCAAAAGCAGCAATCACCACTACCAGAGTATCTGCCGCCCTAGGGGGGTATATGCTACTCCCAAAAACAGAGCAGAGCAGGTGGCGCAGCTGTAAATACTTATAAAATTGAGATCTGGGAATCCCAAAATGTTGAATCAAATTTTCAAAAGATCTCAATACTCCACCCTTATATAGGTCACCAAGTGTATTAACCCCCCTCACAATCCAGTCTGACCAACAGAAAGGGGATTTATTAATACATAGTTTAGGGTTCAGCCATATGCTCGAGGCTATGTTTAAAGCAATATCAGAATTAAACACTCTGGACACTTTTGTCCATATCGAGTGCAAATGCAAAATAACGGGGTGCGACTTAACCTCTCCAGCTAGTTTAATCGAAAGGCTTTGCAGTGGCAAGATAGGGGCAAGAAATTCCTTTTCAATACAAAACCAGAGAGGAGCTCTTTTAGGTGGAAGCGACCAATGAACCAAATGTCTAAGACTGAATGCATAATAATAAAATAAAATCTTGGGTAGGCCTAACCCACCTTTGTCAAACGGCCTATGTAACTTACTGAAATTTAACCTGGGACGTTTACCATTCCAAATGAAGGACTTCGCTATACTATCAAATTGCTTGAAATAAGAGAGGAGGACATCTACAGGGAGAGATTGTAGCAGGTTGTTAAATTTTGGAATACAATTCATTTTAATAACATTAACCTTCCCAATCATCGATAAGTGTAATGAAGCCCACCTGTCCACATCATTCGAAAACCTTTTTATTAAGGGGTCAAAATTAACTCTGACTAAATCAGACAAATTTGCTGGGAATAAAATTCCCAAATACTTAATTCCATGTTTGGGCCACTAGAAGGCACCCGGCTGGAAGGCTGTTACTGGACAGTACGCTGTCAAAGCCAAAGCTTTGGATTTAGACCAATTGACTTTGTATCCTGAGAATTTGGAAAAGGAGTTAATAATTCTGTGGAGGCAAGGCACAGATCTAGTAGGGTCGGAGACGAATAATAAAATATAATCTGCGTAAAGCAGAAGCTTATGCGCCACACCTCCCGCCGTCACCCCTGGAAAATCATCTTCCTTTCTTATCGTGGCTGCTAATGGTTCCAGGGCAAGACAGAACAATAATGGGGAAAGAGGGCAACCCTGCCGGGTGCCCCTATCCAGAGTAAAATAATCTGAAATTAACCCATTTGTTTGCACCGCTGCTAAAGGGTGTCTATAAAATAACTTAATCCAACCAATAAATGTACTCCCAAACCCATACCTCTCCAAAATCTTAAAAAGATAATCCCATTCTACCATATCAAGTGCCTTTTCAGCGTCAAGAGAGATGGCAGCAACCGGAGATTGATCATTCGCTACTGACCACATGATATTGATGAGATGCCTAATATTATCAGAAGAGCTATGGCCTTGAATAAACCCCACCTGATCTATCTGTATAAGTGATGTCAAAACTTTACTTAATCGATTAGCCAGAATTTTGGACAAAATTCTTACATCTAACTGGATCAGGGAAATTAGGCGGTAACTTTTACACTCGCTTGGATCTTTGTCCTTTTTTAGAATCAGACTGATCCAGACTTGTGTCATGGTTGGTGGAAGCTTTCCATTCTTTAATGATTCCGAATAAACTTCTAACAAAAGTGGAGCCAGTTCTGTAGCATAAGATTTGAAAAACTCAGAGGAAAAGCCATCAGGACCCGGAGCCTTGCCTGTAGGCAAGGCTTTAATTACCTCATCAAACTCCTCCAAGGTTATCTCAGAATCAAGATCATTTTTTTGCACAGTCGTCAGTTTAAGGAGATCTAATGGTTCCACAAAGTTCCTAATATCTTCATCAGTGGATGAAGACGTGGAACCATAGGGATCAAGATAGAACTCTTTAAAGGCATTATTAATATCAACAGCCGAGGTAAATATTTCACCACAAGCAGATTTCACTGAGGGAATGATAGAAAAAGACTCTCTCTCTGCTTTATATATCTAGCCAAAAGTTTTCCTGCTTTGTCACCCAACTCAAAGTATGACTCTCTTGCCCTGAATAACCAAAACTCCACTTTCCGAGACAAAATAGTATTATATCTATATTTCAATCAGGTCAATTCTCTGAGGCCATCAGATGACATACGGCGCTTCAGCTCTGCCTCGGCACTTTTAATATTTCCTTCCAACTCCACAAGTTCTTGTGCATTGGATTTTTTAATGAATGAGGCATACTGTATGATCTGACCCCTAAGAACCGCCTTAAGTGCCTGCCAATCCACGCCGACAGAGGATACTGAGGACCAGTTGGTCTCCATATAAACACTGATTTCAGTCTTTAACATTAGTTGGAGATCAGGATTTTGCAAAAGGGACACATTAAGGCACCAACTATATGATTTCTTTTTCTCTGTATATGGCAAAACTTTTAAACTCACCAGAGCATGATCTGAGACTAAGATATTTCCAACTGAGCAACCAACAACAGATGAAATGAGGGATTTGGATATAAAACAAAATCTATTCTAGAATAAATCTTATGGACTGATGAAAAAAATGTATAGTCCCTACCAGATGGGTTCAAAAGTCTCCAAATATCTGTAAGACCAAGATTTTTACACATCCTGTGAATGTTGCTCTAGGGGACTTACACACTTTTTTTCACTATAATCAAGGACTGAGTCCATCAAAAGATTAAAGTCTCCTCCCAATATTATATCATGAGGGGTGCCAGTGGTTTGCAGCATCCCTTCAAGATCTATAAAAAAGCCCTGATCATCAGCGTTAGGTGCTTAAATATTAGCCAAAATCAACTTTTGCCCTTGAATTTCAGCTAAAACAATAATGACTCTTCCTAATTTATCTTTAGTCTGTTTGAGACATTTTAATTGTAGATGTTTATTTACCAATATAATGACTCCCTTGCTCTTACTTGAGCCAGCACTAGAAAAAACATGTCCACCCCATATCTTCCCAAATTTTTCAGCTTCCTGCGGGGAGAGATGTGTTTCCTGAAGAAACACTATATCATATTTCTTACATTTAAGAAAAGTAATAACCTTCCTTCTTTTTATGGGGTGCCCCAACCCATTTACATTCCATGTGGAGAGAGATAGTACACTCATATTAACATTTGACATTTTGATATAGTAGAAAAAATAAATTGTGTGTCAAAAACAAAATTATACAGACCACATTCCCCATTAGTTAAACAACCAAACCCCGAACTTCCCCCCGAACAAAACAAACAGAAAACGTGCGCTTCAACCCCACGCACGACAGCACCAACCGGCGACAATCCCTCTAAACTCAAAAGGTCCACGAACGCCCACGAGTCCCCACGACAACTTTGCCATCGGATTACTCAATTTTGTGAGGCAAAATTACATAACAGAAAATACTTTGTAAAATAAGCCCAGTCAATAGGAAAAATGAACACAAAGAATATGTAGATTCATTCACAGAACTGTCTCAAAGGTGTGATCTTCCACAAAACAAATTCCATCTGATATAAAACCATTCAGATTCCACGGTCAGACAAACAAATGTTCAGTGAGCCAGCTGTTATGAGTTCAACGGATGAAGTAATCATTCCAGTGTCCCGTAAAAATACTCAAAAAAACAAACCACAGCCAGCAGAAGGAATAAGCACAAAGAACGAACAGATTAATCCACAGCTGTTCCAAATGAGTGTTATTCAATAAAACAAGCTCCAGCCACTAGGCAGAACCAATACAAAAAGAAACAAAACTGGCATCCCGGTTCCCCGGATGGTCGAGTCAATTAATTCAGAGGCCGCATAAAAGTATATACCATGACTTACACAATCCGTCAACTTTATAAAAGACATCCTTTGTGTGAGCATGTAGATATTTTGCGGTCATTCGCAGTGTCCACCCCCAAACCGGCCTGGAACTTCAATGCAAAAGTAATCTTTCGTCAATGTAAAAGTCTCTTCAAGGAAAGGTTTTACTCACAAAACAAGCTCCAGTCGCTCAGCGGAGCCAACGCAGTTTACTCAGCCAATAATTCAATAAAAGACATTGCCTGATTTGGACATGTAAATACTTTGCAACCGACCTTCGTTTCTATTCTCAATTTGGCCGGGAACATCAGAGCAAACGAGATATTTTTCTGATTTAAGAGTTTCTTACATTCCTGGAACTGATCGTGTTTCTCTCTTGTCGAGTTCGCAAAGTCCGGGAACAAGAAAATATTATGGTTCTTCCAAGAAAGCTTCCCTTTGCTCCTCGCCTGGCGCAACACGAGATCTTTATCGGATGATCTCAGAAATCTGGCCAGAATCAATCTCCCTCAGCAAATCTGTGAACAGGGACTCTGTGAGCTCACTCGATTTCCAGCTTGTGGCCTGTTATGTCGAGCAGACTCGGGATAAGCTCGTCTAGGTATTTCACCATATCTCTGCCCTCCTCATGCTCAGGTATTCCAACAATTCGAACATTATTCCTGTGGCTTCTATTCTCAAGATCTTCAAGCTTTTCAAGAATACGTTCCAGATCAACTTTGGTCACGGGCGGATTAGCGGTTAATTCCCTCTCCGAAGTTTCCAGAAAATCGATTCGTTTCTCAGCATCCGACACTCTTGTAACTATCTCAGAGAATTTTATTTACATCGCCGTAATCGATCGACGTATTACAACGAGATCCTCCAAGTCAGCAAGAACCTTCGTCAACATCACCGACATGTTGGACAACTGACGCTGGATCTCCTCTCCCGCTGAGCCATCCAAATCGAGTCCCGTCGGGGCTTTCATCCTGAACACGTAAGTGTCTTTTAATGTCTCCAGAGCCCGAGGATTTTGACTTCTTTGCTATGTTTTGCCTCAAAGAGCAAATGTGTAACTGGGTGTATCAAATTTCACCAAATTATAACATGAAAATAATCAAAAATTTAGCAAAGTGCGCAGAGCTCGTCGCTCACATGTCTGCTTCTTGCATGGCGTCACGTGATCCCCCCATGATGTGCCACTTGACCCCCCCCTGATGTGCCACTTTTGATGGGATCCAGAACTGCACACGACGTGCTATTCTGGAATCGATTGTGGGCTAGATAAGAGCTAGATTTAGCTCTGATTTTAGAACTGATTTTAGTTTCTCACACAAAGTATTGTATGGTTTCAGAGGACTTGGAATATCATGCATGAATGGTATTGACTATTTTTTATAATAATTTTATGGTGCTTTTTGTCCTTTTTGGAGCATGACAGCCCCTGGTCACTATGAGCTGCCCTTGTATGGTAAGAGCGTTTATACATACATATACACTATATTGCCAAAAGTATTCGCTCACCCATCCAAATAATTGAATTCAGGTGTTCCAATCACTTCCATGGCCACAGGTGTATAAAATGAAGCACCTAGGCATGCAGACTGCTTCTACAAACATTTGTGAAAGAATGGGCCGCTCTCAGGAGCTCAGTGAATTCCAGCGTGGTACTGTGATAGGATGCCACCTGTGCAACAAGTCCAGTCGTGAAATTTCCTCACTACTAAATATTCCACAGTCAACTGTCAGTGGTATTATAACAAAGTGGAAGCGATTGGGAATGACAGCAACTCAGCCACGAAGTGGCAGGCCACGCAAAATGACAGAGCGGGGTCAGCGGATGCTGAGGCGCATAGTGCGCAGAGGTCGCCAACTTTCTGCAGAGTCAATCGCTACAGACCTCCAAAGTTTATGTGGCCTTCAGATTAGCTCAAGAACAGTGCGTAGAGAGCTTCATGGAATGGGTTTCCACGGCCGAGCAGCTGCACCCAAGCCATACATCACCAAGTGCAATGCAAAGCGTCGGATGCAGTGGTGTAAAGCACGCCGCCACTGGACTCTAGAGCAGTGGAGACGCGTTCTCTGGAGTGACGAATCACGCTTCTCCATCTGGCAATCTGATGGACGAGTCTGGGTTTGGCGGTTGCCAGAAGAACGGTACATGTCTGACTGCATTGTGCCAACTGTGAAGTTTGGTGGAGGGGGGATTATGGTGTGTGGTTGTTTTTCAGCAGCTGGGCTTGGCCCCTTAGTTCCAGTGAAAGGAACTCTGAATGCTTCAGCATACCAAGAGATTTTGGACAATTCCATGCTCCCAACTTTGTGGGAACAGTTTGGGGATGGCCCCTTCCTGTTCCAACATGACTGTGCACCAGTGCACAAAGCACGGTCCATAAAGACATGGATGAGCGAGTTTGGTGTGGAAGAACTTGACTGGCCTGCACAGAGTCCTGACCTCAACCCGATAGAGCACCTTTGGGATGAATTAGAGTGAAGATTGCGAGCCAGGCCTTCTCGTCCAACATCAGTGTCTGACCTCACAAATGCGCTTCTGGAAGAATGGTCAAAAATTCCCATAAACACACTCCTAAACCTTGTGGAAAGCCTTCCCAGAAGAGTTGAAGCTGTTATAGCTGCAAAGGGTGGGCCGACGTCACATTAAACCCTATGGATTAAGAATGGGATGTCACTTAATTTCATATGCGTCTAAAGGCAGATGAGCGAATACTTTTGGCAATATAGTGTATATATATATATATATATATATATATATATATATATATATATATATATATATATATATATACTTTTGTGTTCCACAGAAGGAAAATAAACACCATATTGGTTTGAAACAATATGAGGGTGATTAAACAATGACAGAATTTTCATTTTTTGGTGAACTATTGAAAGAGATGAGATTAAGAGAGAGAAAAGATTGCAAGAAATAGAAATGCACAGAAAGAGTAAAAATAGACAAGTTATTGCATAGAAGTCCAGTCTGTATTGTGTCTCCATATGGAAGACACTCATCAATTCCTGCTGATCTCCAGAAGCTGTGTTATTCTCCGGAGACGACATCACCTTCTCCTGACAATCAGCAATGCCTTTCCTCTTCACCTTTATCATTTGTCTCCTCACCTCAGAGACTAAATACCCTCTGTGGCCTTTACCTCAGAGTATTGTGTCTTAGGCTGTGTTCAATACAAAACCCTGTAAATAACCTATTCCAGGACAGGCACAGAAACTATTGGATATCTGTTGCATTTTGTTCCTTTGGAGCTGGTAATCTTCATGATAGAGAAATTAAATAAATTATGTTAGCAGTAAACAAGTATACAAGTATTGTGTCAGATATGCACTCACTCACACATACACAAGTTTGTTTTTCTATCATGGTGGGGACTTTGCACATATTGAGCTACTGATATTTTCTATCCTACCCCTACTCCTAAACCAAACCCTCACATAAACCTTTTTGCATTTTTACAAATTCATTGAGATTATGATTATTTACTATGTTTATTAGACTGTTGTCCTTGTGGGGAATGATGGTGTGTCCCCACAATGCAGGCAAAACATGACTAACTTACACATGCACACAAAGAGTTAAGTGTAATGGAATGGAAGGAAAAAGGGCAGATATCGGACACATTTATTTAAGGATGATGTCTGAGCAGAGCACACACTGTGCTCAAGGTGGTGTGTGTATCAGTCTGGCACCTTGCTGGTGTAACGGTAGCCAGCTGGTAGGTAGCTGTGCAGTGTGTAAACCTCACTCCCTTGGCCTCAAGAGGTGCATTAGCAACTGATGCTAGGAGTTAGCCTTTTGCCTCCTTGTTAGCGCACCCGCCTCCCATGCCAGAGACCGTGGTTCAAATCCTGCTCAGAGCAGGTCAAGCAGGACCGGTTACAGTGGTGCCGTGACCTGGTTGGGAGTGAGGTTTAGGGGGTGAGTGTAATGGTAGCCAGCTGGTAGGTAGCTATGCAATGTGTAAACCTCACTCCCTTGGCCTCAAGAGGTGCACTAGAGACTGACGCTAGGAGTTAGCCTTTAGCCTCCTTGTTAGCGCACCTGCCTCCCTTGCTGGAGACCTCGGCTCGAATCCCGCTCGGAGCGGGTCGAGCAGGACTGGTTACACTGGTAACCGAGATGACACAGACACACACAAACAATGTGCATGGACTTTATTATGGAATTTTGATCTTTTTGCTCACCTACACCTAACATATTGCTGTTGAAGACCTGCATTTAACCACTGGAGTCTTAAGAACTACTTTTATGCTGCCTTTGTGCTTTTTTGCACTTCAAAGTTCTGGACACTATTCACTTGCATTGTACAATATGGACCTAAAGAGCTGAGATATTCTTCTAAAAATCTTCATATTTGTTCTGCTGAAATAAGGGAGTCATAAACCTCTGGTATGGCATGAGGGTGAGTAACTGATGAGAGAATTTTCATTCCTTTAATTCTCTGCCTCCAAGGCACAACTACATACCGTAGCTTTGAGCGATCTCTGATTGTTGAGTAGATGAAAGTACCGTGTTCATTTACTTGTTTTTAAAAGCAAAATGTTTGATAGAGTAATATTGTCAGCTAGTGGGCATCATGAGAGTCTTGCATTCTTGCAGTCACACAAAAAAATGAATGCAGTCATTTTCAGTCTTTCATTTTTCACTTCATTTGAGAAAAAAAAAACAAAAAAAAACATGACTACTGAATGTTCTACATTCCTGCAAACAAGTTGGTCGAGTGGTTGACAGGTGATTCACCTACACCTTTCCTTCCACTCTAAGCCCCTCCCAATTCCACAAAAGATGGAAATTACAGACACTGGACCATGGGCTGTTCTGTTGGCTTTTGGATATTATGTGACTTTCTAACAAATTAACCTGTTGATACACTCTTGGGTGATCCTCACGAAATTGGTCAAAAAATGTCTTGGTCCTGGCTCATTTTAATTTAAAATCATTGTACAACAGCATCTATCTTAATGTAATATAGTAATCATTGACTGTGGTACGATGAGAACCATCACTGAAAACAGTGGAAATAGTAAAAGTTATCTACACTGATTATATACATTGATTATAATGGGGCAGTTTGTCGTGTCGCTTGCAGTGTAGACTCGTTGGTTGGTCTAAACTCACCTTGAAATCCACCGACAGCTGAGGCGTGTAATCAAGCGTCCAGAGCGCCCTCACTAGTGATGCCAGCTTCTCCGTCACCTCACCCCTAACCTCCTCGCTCTTCACCATCCCGTTGATTCTCCCCTCATTTAATTCACATTTGAACTGCTCCAGACCCAGATACTCTGCCAGAAGTTCAGTGTTACTCAGGCACTGGACCACGGCGTTCATGAAACAGGTGTTTCCGTGGTTCTTCAGACCCTGAACTCCAGGAGTTTTATCGCCGTAGCAACAGGACAGTCTTTCTTTGACAGATCCATGAGAAGATGAAGGCGCAGAGGTCTTCCATGCCGAGTTCTCTCTGTAATTCCCTGAGCTGTGGGCACTCCGAGTGTCTCCAAACCCACCATCATCATCCTCCGCCGCGTCCGGCTGGTCCGCGTCCCCGAAATGTGCCAAAGTACCCAAAGTTTTGACAATCCTGCTCATGAAATTCCCCAACGATTTCAACGATTTCCTTCTGAACAGCTTCTGAGACTTGTGCGTCTTATTCTTGCGGTTAGCCGATTTCGCTTTGATTGTTTGTTTCCTGGTTTCCTTCGATGTGTCCATGTTTACGCTGTGCGTTTTATATGGAAAAGAAACAAGTGCAGTACGGTGTGAAGACACGGCGCGCTCCCACCTATGCGTCCAGAAATTCTTCCACACGAAACCATAACGACGCTGAAAAACAGACCCTAAAGGCACCGGTGACGGTGCAGAGGCTCATGACGACTATCGCGTCCCCGACATTCCCAATCGCTGATCTCAGCTGCGGTAGTTTCGCTTTATCCATGACACTCTTACGCACCTGGAATTACACACCTCGGTAAAGTTAGTTTGACGTTCGACATTCGTTAGATATTCGGTTTCGCTTACCCCCGCTCTCTTCAGTCGACAATCTTACAAAGATGTCATTAGCCCACTTGGTTTAAAGGGAGTACAAATATACTATATGGGCATAAAAATTGGATTCAGAACAGTCAACGCTTGGTGTGGCTGCAAAATTATGCCTGAAATGTTCCGATGCGCTTTGACTGCCTACCAGATGTAAGGGACCGTCTGAAAACAACATCCACTACGCTAAAACATAGGAGATGTCCACTCATTCATTCAAATGACTGCAAGTTATACATGCAAAAAAATAAATAAATAAATAAAAATAAAATACATTTTCACATTCAGATTGGTCTAATAATTTCCCAGAGGATATATGGATTTACTACAGGTGAGATTATTACAGTATCATCAATTACATGAGTACAGTAATCAATTATTTTAGAAAAAAAAAATCACTAAAATTCACCAAATTGATATTTTCTCATTCTAATGGCTGTAGTAACTTCCTAGAGGATAGATAGACTTACTGCAGGTGAGATTATTACATTATGATCAATTATATAAGCAGAGTAATCAATTATTTTAGAAATAAACTAACCTAAATGATATTTTCTCATTCTAAAGGTTGTAGTAACTTCCTAGAAAATAGATAGACATAGTACAGGTGAGATTATTACAGTATGATCAATTATATAAGTACAGTATTCAATTATTTTAGACAAAAAAGCTAAAATTCAACAAAATTATATTTTCTCATTCTAAAGGCTGTAGTAACTTCCTAGAGGATAGATGGACTTACTACAGGTGCAATTATTACAGTATCATTAATTATATGAGTACAGTAATCAATTATTTTAGAAATAAAAATCACTAAAATTCACCAAAAGGATATTTTAAAATTCTAAAGGTTGTAGTAACTTCCCAGAGGATAGACGGAGTGACTACAGGTGAGATTATTACAGTATGATCAATTATATAAGTACAGTAATCAGTTATTTTAGAAAAATATTCACTAAAGTTCACCAAAATGATATTTTCACATTCAGAATGTTGTAGTAACTTCCCAGAGGATAGACTGACTTATTACAGGTGAAATTATTACAGTATGATCAATTACATAAGTACAGTAATCATTTATTTTAGAAAAATATTCCCTAAAATTCACCAAAATGATATTTTCTCATTTTAAATGTTGTAGTAACCTTTCAGAGGATATATGGATTTACAACAGGTGAGATTATTACAGTATGTTCTATTATATGAATACAGAAATCAATTATTTTAGAAACAATTCTATACATTTCTGTTCTCTTCTAACAGGAGAGATGGCATAATAAAGTCTGATTGCTGATGGCAAGAGAGATCTCCACTATTGCTTCCTAGAGCACAGTGCTCATAAAATCGCTGTTGTGGAGAGGATGCTTTAACATCTGACTTCAGTAAATGTATATCAAGTCTAGTATAGCTGTCCTTTCTGATAATTTCCTTTACATATTTTTGGTCATCTGCTCTGATGTACTGTTGCGTCCTGTGCCTCAATGATAGTCAGACTCAGGTGTTCCTTCAAAGTCCACCACCAGCTTTTTTATGCTTGTGATATTCAGCTGGCATTGTTTTCTACAATACAAGACAAAGTCATCCACCAGCTTTTTGTAATCTGAGTCTTCTCCATTTTCAATGCAACATCCAGTTGAAGTTTCGACTGCAAACTTAATGCATGGAAACTGTGTTTGTATGAGTATTTCTCCAACTGGATGTTTCATCAGACATTTTATTTTATATGAAGTGAGATAAGACCTGATATAAAAGTAATTATAACATTGAGACAGGCTGAAGACAGGAACAGATGATGACAAGTGAACTCAAGTGCAGTATTTATTAACAACGTGAAATCCAAAATGAAACAAACATAAGCAACTTGACAACGTTACGCCAAAAAGATACTCAACAAAAGACAATAGCAAATATGAGGGCTTAAATACATGAACATGGGTAACCACATGACAGAGACAACCAATGATGAGACTAAACTAATGAACATGATAACAAGGCAATGAAACAAGAACAAATGATAAAACAGAACTGATAACAAGACTCATAAACATAGACCAATAAAGAGACAGGATTGATAAACATGGTGGAACAAGAGGGTCACATTAAAAGGAACCAGTAAGAACAAAACGCATGAAACATGGCGGGAACAGGAAATCACATGACAAGAAAGAGGAAGCAGGAACAAGGAATTACATATTCAAAATAAAAGACATGAACAAAACATGAACAAAAACACATTAAAACATGACATATCCCCCCCACAAGGGGTGGCTCCCGATGCCCAAACATAAACTAACAGAGTTCAATAGGGAGATGGGGGGTTGGAGTCCTTGAGGCATGGCCTGGCGAGACAGGGCATGGAGCAGGAGACCAGGGCAGAACCGGTGGTGGGTTTGGTGGCGGCTCCAAGAAGGGAGCGGGGTCCGGCGGTTTGGGGGGTGACCACAGGGCAGGGACAGGAGGCCTGGGAGGCGGCCACAGGACAGGGACAGGGTCAGGAGGCCTGGGAGGTGGCCAAAGGGCAGAGGGGACAGAGTTCTGGGCTGCGGCCGCTGGACAGTGTTCCGGAGGGAGCGGCTCAGAGGGCAGAACCGTGGAAGGCTCGGGCACTGGCCATGACAGGGGAACAGTCTTAGTGGTTGTGAGCACAGACAGTGATGAGGGAACGACCTCCGTGGTCATGGGCACTGGCATTGATGGGGGAACAGCCTTTGTGGCTGTGAGTACAGGAAGGGACAGGGGAACTTTCTCTGTGGTCGTGCAAACTGGCAGTGACAGAGGAACAACCTCCGTGGCCGTGAACACTGGCAGTGACAGGGGAACGACCTCCATGGTCATGAGCACAGGCAGTGATGGGAACGGTTTCCGTGGCCATGAACACAGGCAGTGCCTTGGGAGTAGGACTCCTCCTTCTCCTCTTCCGCTTCCGGACGGCCGTGAGCTCAGCTGTGGGAGAATCAGAATGTGGAGCCGTAGGAGGCTCGATGAAGGATGGCGGAGCCATGGGAGACTCAGGGGACGGAGCCGTGGTGGGCTCAGGGGACAGAGATGTGGCAATATGGCAAGGCAGGGCCTCTTGACGAGGCATAGCAGGCGTGTTAACATGGCATGAAGTGGCAGAAGTGGCAACATGGCATGACGAGGTAGGAATGGCAGGTGTGGGGGACTCTGGCTTGGCGGCAACTGTAGGAGTGCATAGTTCTCTTTCATCATCTCGTGTTCAAGATCCACCTATGGGAAGGGCATCCGTACCCGACCTCTGCAGAAGCATCCAACTGCACCAAGTTTGGCTAGACACACAGAAGCACGTGACCTATACCCGGTAAGGACCCATCCCCTTACCTAAGAGCATATAAGGTCCTGCACGCACTGCTGTTCCTCAGTTGACATTCGTTTCTTGCGACCTCTGTTTCTCTCAGCTCGGTTGGAATTGGACTTTCACAATTTTGTCTACAGGAGGACATATCGTTCAGATCAGCCTCCGCCAGACGTGACTGTCTTGCTTCAGCCAGGTTAGCTGTCAGTCAGGCTGCCCACCCTCATCGCCGCCAGAGACCCTCATCCTTTCTGTGTCGTTTTCATGGGTCTCAAACACACAGAGGAGGCTCTAGAATTCCCAGAAAACTGTAGCCATTGCCTGGCACTGCCCAAACAACTCCTGCACAGGTGGCTTAAGGTTGTCGCAACCCAGTGTGCCGACCCCGAACTTTCCGACTTTGACGGGAGAAACGGTGATGACGACGCACTCCTGGGTGCCTCCCGGGGCACGGCCTCTCTCAGCTGGGCCGATCAATGCAACCCGGAGTTCCCTGAGGACATTTTCTCAGGGGATCCCTCGTTCGCCAATGAGCTGGCTGGTTCTGGTGATGAGGACGATGCAGGCCTTCTCGAGGGTTCGGGGGAAGAGGAGGCCATCCCATCTTCCATGATTCCCCAGGCTATCGCCCCCGTGGCCTTACCCCAGTCCGTCCTCATCGAGGTTTGTGAGCGAGTGGCCGCTCGCCTCAATATCGAATGGCCAGCCCTACAAAGTGCCACTGACCCAGAGAGGGATGTGTACAACGGGAAACTCCTGGGACCCCCTCCAGGCCCGAGAAAATAGCCGGAGAACATGCGCTCTGGCTTTATCTGTCGGGCCTCCCTGACAGTGAGAAGCGGCGCATAGCGGGTGCCCCGGTAGAGCCTGGCCAGGCTCTCTTTGGCCCTGCCATCGCCTTGATGCAACAACGTTGCGACGACAAGAAAAAGTAGGACGAAGCACTTAAATTATGCCTTCCTAGGAAAGCGGCACCACACCAGGTGCCCCCCACGTGGCCACCCAACCCTCATGCCATGGGGCGTTCTTTTCAGCACCCTGGTAAGGCAAAGCCACACAACAAACCACCTCCTCAGCAGAGAAACCCACCCTCCGCTAAGCCCTGGGGGAGAATGTCTTTCGCCACAACTGTGGCCAAGAAACCCCCCAACTCTACCCCCTCTGACTCTAAACGTAAACGGCCAGCCTGATGCATGGCCTCAGGGGCTTTGAGTCAACGTTCTCGGGCCGCCAGCCCCCTGAACTCCTATCCTGCCCTCCTAGTTCACCCGTTCAAAAAAAGGAGGTTTTCTCTCAGTGGGGTCAGCCTTCCCCCCACCAGTGGGTGCCCACCCTGTGTGTTCAGTGCAGAACAATGTGTGTTCCTCCGTCCAGCTCATGTCGAGGAGCCTCCCTGTGCTGGAGGTGTTTACAGTGAGAAAAAGTACACAAGCAGTGTCACCACACCGCCCCATTACATTTCTCTCACCCATTCAACAAAGGCCTCAGCCCCAGTGTTTCCCAACATACAAAAAAAACAAAAAACACAAAAGATCAAATGAATCAAATTAATTTGTTACAGAGAGAGAATATCTCTCTGCAACCCCACATGTCATCCCTAAGTTGTCCACTAGATGGTGCCATTGTATCACAAATGAGCAAATTGGGCATAAATGCAGCTATGAGCGCTTCCCCGGTTCATGTGGGGTCACTTGCGAGTCACACAACAGCTTGGCAGGCTGTGTCGGCTCCTGAGTGGGTGATTCGAACCATAATGAACGGGTACAGACTCCAGTTTGCCAGGAAACCCCCTCCTTTTGGTGGCATTATTTCCTCTCACACAGAGGAGAGCACTGCTCACATTCTGAAAGAGGAAATCTCCTCCCTCCTCGGGAAGGGGGTGATTCATGTAGTACCCCAAGATCAATGCAATCAGGGGTTTTACTCCTGTTATTTCATAGTTCCAAAGAAAAACAGCTCTCTCCGGATCTCAGAGTGTTGAACAAACATTTGAGGAAATACAATTTCAGAATGTTAACACACGGCACACTCGCTCGCTCTATTCATCAGAACGACTGGTTCACATCAGTTGATATGAAAGATGCTTTTTTCCACATCAATATTTACCCACTGCACAGGCAATTTCTTCGTTTCGCCTATCAGGGCATATGTTACGAATTCACAGTCCTTCCTTTCGGCCTCTCGCTGAGTCCAGGGTGTTCTGTGTATGTGCGGAGGTGGGCTTAGCACCGCTGAGAATAATGGGTCTAAAGATCCTAACATACATAAACGATTGGTTAATCACAGCTAATTCCAAGGAGAAAGTGGTGCAAGACACTCGGCGGGTGCTCGCGCACATCACATCCCTCGGGTTCAGAGTGAATGTGAACAAGAGCAATTTTACACCCACTCAGAATGTTATATTCCTGGGTCTGGACCTGAATTCAGTCTCCATGCATGCGCACCTCTCACAAGAGTGCATTCTCTCTCTAATGAATTGTCTATCACAATTCAAGGAGAGGGCGAAAGTGCAATTTCGCACATGTCTCAGATTACAGGGTCTTATGGCATCAGCTATTCAGGTTTTGCCTTTGGGCCTTCTGCGAATGAGGGCATTCATGAAATAGGTTTTATCCCTCCACTTCAGCCAGTTACGCAATCTCTGTCTCTCTGTTACAGTGACGTGCTTGTGCACAGCAGCCTTGCGCCACTGGAGGAGCGCAGATTTTTACACACATGGGACCCCTCTCGGGGCTGCTATGTTGCAAAAAGTGGTAACGACAGACAGGGTGGGGAGCCACTCAGGAGGGCAGGGTGGTGAACGGTTCATGGCCGAGCGAAATTCGTTCAGCCCACATAAATTATTTGGAGCTCATGACTGTATGGAAAGCTCTGAATCATTTTCTTGTGCTTGTTCGCTGTGACCATACCACAGCAGTGGCACATATCAATCGCCAGGGTGGCCCAAGCTTCATGCTCTAGCTCACAGGCTTTTAGTGTGGGGTAGGCAGCACTTCCATTTTGAACAGGGGTGCGGACCTTCTGTCGAGGGGGAATCTGCTCTACGGAGACTGGTGCCTCCACCCTCAGATAGTGGGCATGTTGTGGGAGAGATTCGGACAGGCAACCGTAGATCTCTTCGCCTCGCGCGAAAATTCCCATTGTCCTATTTTCTTCTCGCTAAAGGACGAGGTCGCGCCCCTCGGCGTGGACGCACTAGCTCACCCATGGCCCAAAGTGCTGCTCTACGCATTCCCTCCCCTGTGCCTGTTAATACCCACCCTGGCAGGGCCTGTCTCTTATTTTGATAGCACCCAGGTGGCCCAAAGCACCATGACTGGCAGAGATAATTCCTCTTCTGCATGCCCAGCCATGGCCCCTCCCTCTATGCACAGACCTGTTGTCTCAAGCGAATGGGGAGATACATCACCCCCACCCGGACAGGGTGGCTCTTTGGGCTTGGCACATGAGAGGACAAACTTAAGCTCGATGGGGCTCCCCCACGTGTGGTTGCCACTATACAGAATGCTAGGGCCTCCTCCACAAGGTCCTTATATGACTGTAAGTGGCAAGTGTTTGAAGGGTGGTGTGATGGGCGTGGTTCCACATCATATCAGAGTTCAGTCTCTGATATTTTGTGTTTTTTACAAGACCTTATGGATAAGGGCAGGTCTTTTTCCACCATTAAGGTCTACCTGGTGGATATTTCTGCTTGTCATTTTGGGTTTGACAGCTTAACGGCAGGGCAGCACCCCCTCATTCGTAGATTTATGAAGGGCGCCCGCCGTTCTCTCCCAGTTACTAGGAGAACTGTTCCTGAGTGAGACCTCTCTATGGTGCTGGAGGCTTTATCTCAGCAGCCTTTTGAGCCCCTGGGAAGCATTTCCCTAAAATTGCTGTCTTTCAAGACAGCTTTGCTCCTGGCCTTAGCATCAGCTAAACGTGTCAGTGACTTGCATGCACTCTCTTTTCATTCCTCGTGCACTAAATTCTCTCTTAGTGGAGACAAGGTTTTCCTTAGGCCCAACCCGGCCTTTGTGCCTATATGATTCCCAGCGTTCTCATGTGAGGTAATTGAGCTTTCCGCTTTTCACCCTCCTCCTTTTTCCTCTGCGGAGGATCAGAGGCTGAATGCTCTGTGTCCTGTCTGTGCCCTGCAGGCGTACTTGGATAGGACCAGTGCTTTTCGGAAGAGTGATCAGCTCTTCATCTCTTGGGTCCCCCTCACACGGGGAATCCCATTTCTAAGCAACACTTCTCGCATTGGCTTGTGGAAGCTATCATTTTTGCATTTGAATCTAGGGGAGTGCAGCCTCCAGAAGGCCTCAGAGCCCACTCCACGAGGGGCATGGCCGCTTCTTGGGCTCTGTTTAGGGGAGTTTCATTGCAGGACATCTGTTCTGCTGCCAGCTGGGCTTCTCCCCATACTTTGTACGTTACTACCGGCTGGATGTTACCAGGACCCCGGTAGCTCATTCTGTCTTGGGGGTGGGTTCTTCATAGCCCTTCCCCTGTTAGCTCCTTTTTTTACTTTTTATATTTATATATATATAAAGAGTAAGAAAAAGGGGTTACGGGCTGGTTAGCCATGCACATTCATGCCACCAAGCATGCATTTACATTCCTGCCTGGGTGCTATTTTCATTGTATATATGCTGCTGGGCTGATTTTTATGTTTGTGCCACTAACATGTTATTCATGCTCTGCCTGTGCACAGTTCTCCCTTGTGTGCTTCATGGTTGCCAGGTCTGTGATTAAGGGACGTGTCAAGCACTGCCTCTTTGAGGTGACCATTCCCTAAACTGGCTTGCAGGGCCTCACTATGAGTGTATTGGGCAATCGGGGAGCTGTCAATGTCTCCCATAGGTGGATCTCGAACACGAGATGATGAAAGAGAACAATAGGTTACTAGCGTAACCCCGGTTCTCTGAAACATCAAGTGGAGAGATCCACCAAGCTTGCCCTGCTTGCTGCACGAGAAGCGAATATATTTACTGAGGAACAGCAGCACGTGCGGGTCCTTATATGGCCTTAGGTAAGGGGGCGGTTCCTTACTGGGCATAGGTCATGTGCTTCTGTCTGTCTAGCCAGACTTGGTGCAATTGGATGCTTCTGCAGAGGTCAGGTACGGATGCCCTTCCCATAGGTGGATCTCTCCACTCGATGTTTCAGAGAACCGGGGTTACGCTAGTAACCTATTGTTCCTCATCAGCCACTCCTACAGTGAAAGATGAACTGCTTTTGCAGGGCAGAATCGATATATTGTGCCAGATTGAAAGATATCCGACTGCCAGGATCATGGAGTAGACAGGCTCATTCAAGCCTGCCCGAAAAACGTCCTTGAGGGTGATCCACCTTGCTGGCCAGAGTGCAGAAGTCTTCCACATATTCCTCTATGGAACGGTTTCCCTGGCGTAAACACAGTAGCTGAACTGCTGGGTTCATTTTGTTGTTGAGTATTCTGTAACGTGTTTAAAACACATTAAAACATGACAATAATGTTACTGTGATAATTCCCAGTAACAAATAAGTAGGACATCTGTGGTGTTTATTTTTTCAAAAACTCTTTTATAATGATCCCCAAGTTGTTATGTTAATGCTGACATAAATTGTTTTCTAAACTTAGGTATATTCACTACATTTCCATTAACAACATTTATAACAAATTCATACATTTTCCACCAAAAAAGTTTATTGCTATTATTCTATATTTTTATTCCTTCTGTAAGACTATTTTAAATTAATTTGGGATCTTCTTTAAAGAATGTGACAGGCAAGTCAATTTGCAGTGTTTTTCATATATTTCAGTAAATAACTGAATAAGTTGTTGCTAATTAATTGGCTTTGAGTGACAATGGAGATTTTAAGGGATACAATGGTTTTAATCGATGGTTGTTTCAGTCAGGACCATTTGCATCAAGTGTATCAATTTTACTTTCATTTGAAGTAATAATTTCATTGTATGCTTCTTTTATAGGCTCTCACTGCCCAGCCATTCATGGGTAGAGCAGGGAGAACAGAACTGAATTTATAGTGAAAGTCCAACGTCGTTCCAACGTGCTTCAAGGCCACCACCATCGTCCCCGTGCCGAAGAAGTCTTCAGTGTCCTGCCTCAACGACTACCGTCCCGTCGCACTCACACCCATCATCATGAAGTGCTTCGAGAGGCTCATCATGAGGCACATCAAGACCCAGCTGCCCCACTCACTAGACCCACTGCAGTTCGCGTATCGTCCCAACCGTTCAACAGATGACGCCATCGCCACCACCCTCCATCTGGCCCTCACCCACCTGGATAAAAAGGACTCACATGTTCAAATGCTGTTCATAGACTTCAGCTCAGCATTCAACACAATCATTCCTCAGCATCTGATTGGAAAGCTGCACCTGCTGGCCTGGACACCTCCCTCTGCAACTGGATCCTGGACTTTCAGACTGAGAGACCTCAGTCAGTCCAGATCGGGAACATAATCTCCACCACCACCACACTGAGCACTGGGGCCCCCCAGGGCTGTGTGCTCAGTCCACTGCCATTCACTTTGCTGACTCACGACTGTGCAGCAATGCACAGCTCAAACCACATCATCAAGTTCGCCGATGACATGCCTGGTTTGGGACTTGCACCGTTTCAGACCGCAAAGCCCTGCTGAGGATAGTGAGGACAGCAGAGAAGATCATCGGGGTCTCTCTTCCCTACATCAAAGACATTTACACCACACGCTGTATCCGCAAAGCAACCAGCATTGTGGATGACACCACACACCCCTCACACAAACTCTTCACCCTCCTGCCATCTGGCAAGAGGTACCGAAGCATTCGGGCCCTAACAGCCAGACTGTGTAACAGCTTCTTCCCCCAAGCCATCAGACTCCTCAATACTCAGAGACTGGACTGACACACACACACACCTGTACACCGTCCAAGTTTTGCACATGTCCAGAGTTGCACTTAATTCATTGTCAGTTTATACCTGGCTGCTACCTCAATAACTGCTATGTCCATAGAACACTATTTCATAGTATGTTATGTTTACATTCGGCATTTTTAGAAAGTGTCATCTTTTTGCACTACTCAGATTAGAAATGTGTACTGGTCAGCGCTGCACTATCTCTCACTGTCTCTTACTGTGCCTTCCTGTTTCCTTTTTAGTAATTATTGTACTGTCCTGTACTTTTTGCACATGTTTGCACATGCACTTTATGTAGGAATATGTAGGACTTATTCAGTCTGTGTAGTCTCATGTGGTTCTGTGTTTGTCCTATGTTGTTTTATGTAGCACCATGGTCCTGGAGGAACGCTGTCACATTTCGCTGAGTACTGTACTAACTGTATGTGGTTGAACAACAATAAAAAAACACTTGAACCACTTGAACTTGAAGTCCAATCAGAGGGCAAATTCATTAAATCAGGGCAAGAAAAATGTAAAGTAGCATTGGTCGCAACAGGCGGGGAGACAGAAAACCAGATGAAAAAAGCCTTAATTTAGAGACACACAAGGAACATACAAAATTTCCTGAACAAGTAGCAAGAACAGACAGAAAGCAGATGATCTAACACATGATCATCTAGCAAAAAGCTAAATAACAGGCAGAGTATAAATTCATAGGGAAAAATAAGACACTAGCACAATAATTATGTGAGTGGAGGAGGAAAAGCACAACTATTTATTTTTTTCAAAAATAATTCATTATTGTACTCATATTGTTATAAATACTGTAATAATCGCACCTGTATGAAGTCCGTCTATCCTCTGGGAAGTTACTACAACCTTTAGAATGAGAAAATATAATTTTGGTGAATTTTAGTGAATATTTTTCTAAAATAATTGATTACTGTACTTATTGTACTGTACTTATTGTACTGTATGAATTGATCATACTGCAATAATCTCATCTGTAGTAAGTCCGTCTATCCTCTGGGAAGTTACTACACCCTTTAGAATGTTAAAATATCATTTTGGTAAAAACATTTTTTTTATTTTTTTCTAAAATAATTGATTACTGTACTTATATAATTGATCATACTGTAATAATCTCACCTGTAGTAAGTCCATCTATCCTCAGGAAAGTTACTACAACCTTCTGAATGTGAAAATATAATTTTGGTGAATTTTAGTTAATATTTTTCTAAAATAATTGATTACTGTACTTATATAATTGATTATAGTGTAATAATCTCACCTATAGTAAGTCTGTCTATCCTCTGGGAAGTTACTACACCCTTTAGAATGTTAAAATATAATTTTGGTGAATTTTAGTGATTTGTTTCTAAAATAATTGATTACTGTACTTATATAATTGATCATACTGTAATAATCTCACCTGTAGTAACTTTATCTATCCTCTAAGAAGTTACTACAGCTTTTAGAATGAGAAAATATATTTTGGTGAATTGTAGTGAATATTATTCTAAAATAATTGATTACTGTACTTATATAATTGATCATACTGTAATAATCTCACCTGTAGTGAATCCATCTATCCTCTTAGAAGTTACTACAACCTTTAGAATGAGAAAATATTATTTTGGTGAATTTTAGTGAATATTTTTCTAAACTAATTGATTACTGTATTTATATAATTGATCATATTTTAATAATCTCACCTGTAGTGAATCCATCTATTATCTGGGAAGTTACTACACCCTTTAGAATGTTAAAATATAATTTGTGTGAATTCTAGTGATTTTTTCCTAAAATAATTGAATACTGTACTTATATAATTGATGATACTGTAATAATTTCACCTGTAGTAAATCCATCTTTCATCTGGGAAGTTGCTACCACATTTAGAATGAGAAAATATAATTTTGGTGAATTTTAGTGAATATTTTTCTAAAATAATTGAATACTGTATTTATATAATTGATCATACTGTAATAATCTCACCTGTAGTAAATCCATCTATCCTCTAAGAAGTTACTACAACCTTTAGAATGAGAAAATATAATTTTGGTGAATTTTCGTGAATATTTTTCTAAACTAATTGATTACTGTATTTGTATAATTGATCATACTGTAATACTCTCACCTGTAGTAAATCCATCTATCATCTGGGAAGTTACTACACCCTTTAGAATATTAAAATATAATTTTAGTGAATTTTAGCGATTTTATTCTAAAATAATTGAATACTGTACTTATATAATTGATCATACTGTAATAATCTCACCTGTAGTAAATCCATCTATCCTCTGGGAAGTTACTACAGCCTTTAGGATGTTAAAATATAATTTAGGTGAATTTTAGTGATTTTTTTCTAAAATAATTGATTACTGTACTTATATAATTGATCATACTGTAATAATCTCACCTGTAGTAAATCCATCTATCCTCTAAGAAGTTACTACAACCTTTAGAATGAGAAAATATCATTTTGGTGAATTTTAGTGAATATTTGTCTAAACTAATTGATTACTGTACTTATACAATTGATCATACTGTAATAATCTCACCTGCAGTAAATTCATCTATCCTCTGGGAAGTTACTACACCCTTTAGAATGTTAAAATATAATTTTTGTGAATTTTAGTGATTTATTTTCTAAAATAATTGAATACTGTACTTATATAATTGATCATACTGTAATAATCTCATCTGCAGTAAGTCCATCTTTCATCTGGGAAGTTACTACACCCTTTAGAATGAGAAAATATCATTTTGGTGAATTTTAGCGAATATTTTTCTAAACTAATTGATTACTGTATTTGTATAATTGATCATACTGTAATAATCTCACCTGTAGTAAATCCATCGATCCTCTAAGAAGTTACTACAACCTTTAGAATGAGAAAATATAATTTTGGTGAATTTTAGTGAATATTTTTCTAAATAATTGATTACTGTAATTATATAATTGATCATACTGTAATAATCTCACCTGTAGTAAATCCATCTATCATCTGGGAAGTTACTACACCCTTTAAAATGTTAAAATATAATCTTTGTGAATTTTAGTGATTTTTTTCTAAAATAATTGAATACTGTACTTATATAATTGATCATACTGTAATAATCTCACCTGTAGTAAATCCATCTATTCTCTGGGAAGTTACTACAGCCTTTAGGATGTTAAAATATAATTTAGGTGAATTTTAGTGATATGAATGAGTGGACATCTCCTATGTTTTAGCGTAGTAGATGGAGTTTTCAGACGGTCCCTTACATCTGCTAGGCAGTCAAAGCTCATCGGAGCATTTCAGGCATAATTTTGCAGCCACACCAAGCGTTGACTGTTCTGAATCCAATTTTTATGCCCATATAGTATATTTGTACTCCCTTTAAACCAAGTGTGCTAATGACATCTTTGTAAGATTGTCAACTGAAGAAAGCGGGGGTAAGCGAAACCGAATATCTAACGAATGTCGAACGTCAAACTAACTTTACCGCGGTGAATTACACTGGCCTTAACTCCATGCTTCACTTACAACTCTTACTCTTTACAGCACACCTACATCAGTGCTAGCGTGTGGATGCCTGTTACTGGCTGTTTTTCACCCGCTCTGTCTCTAGCCTCTGGTTGGAGTATAAGCCTTTGAATAGTAGCCACACGGCTTTCAACCCTCCCAGTATGAATCTTATTAGCCTGGTTTACTTTGAACGTGGATTGGGAGAAGTGAATGTGGGAAATGAATAGCCCTCGGTCGGAAAGAAGCTACATATACACCTGTTCTTACCTGCTTTAGCTCTGCTCACGTCCATCCTCTCAAAACTGAAACAGACATTGTAGTCTCTTATGTATTTATTGATGATCAATATTCTGATGTTCAGACTATTCAGGACATTCGGAGGTTTATAAACAATTGTGCCACAATTGTGGACTGTCCTATTGCGAAGCATAATGAGCCCCCCACTGTTTCCCGATGAGTGTTTTCTTTTAAATCACAAGCGTGTCCAGGATTCATGTTCTTATCTGGAATTATTAATGTAACACTTTACATTAATGTGCCCTTTGTTAAGACTTCATAAAGGGTTGTCATTAATGACTAATAATTAATAAACAAATGCATTATAAACCATTGATATGCAGTTATAGCAACATGCAATTCCATGCAATACTTGACAAACAATGAGCCGTTTACCTTACATGTCATAAATGCTTAACGACACTTATTCAATATTAGTAACCTATGAAAATGTACCTTAATGTAAAGTGAACACATATGAAGAATTTAATAAGAAGTTGTCAACATTAGAAGCCTATAAAGGTCTGTATGGTTTAATGGTCATCAGGATGTATTTTATGATCTAAGCTGTGAATAAGAATGAAGACCTGAAAAGTGTTTTTTGTAGAGGACTTTAAGTAACTAGGACTACTAGGAAAGTTGGGACACCTCTCTTGGGTTCTTTTGACATCAATAGCCCCTTTCACACATATAACCTTTTCCAGAAAATTACTTGCAAATTTCATGCCTGGGGTCACGTGTGAACAAGACCTTTTTGAAAATACTGGTGAATTTTGCTCTGGTAATTTCCCTTAATGAGAAGTTGTATAATTACCTATACAGTTCCATACTGATAGTATGTGTGAACAGCACATGTGGCACATTTACCAGTGAAGGCAACCCAACGGTTTTCCTGTAATTTAGCTGGTTGCATGTGGGAACGTGGCTAATGTGACAAGGAATGTGACAACACAAGTGAGTCAAGACATTACAGTAATTAATATAAACACAATGTGGATTGTAAAAATGGACAAAATCCCTCCCTTTAATCTTTTAATCTTATTATGTAACAATCTTTTTTTTTTTTTTTTTTTGCTATAAATCATGAATTAGGGCATTTAATAGTTTTGATTTAAATGAGTAAGTGTATTTATTAAGCATGTATGAGTTAAAGGAGCACTCAGTAACTTTTTGTGTGGCATTACTGTGCACAGTGGCCGCCCTTATTTATTTATTCAGTTTTCATATGATCCTAAACTTATTGATACCCTCTACAGGTTTATCAAGTTTCAAGCATGATAGGCCATTGTTATTATCAGACATCCTGCAAGCCTAACAAGTCTGATAAATGAATACAGTAAATATGACAATTGAAAACAATTGTTATTGGAACACCCATTATGGCACGGTCTAACTTAATTTATTTAAATTAGCAACAACAAGGATAGCTGATTTTTGCCATCTGTTATGTATACCAAAATAAAATGTCACAGCTATATGCTTGTCAAGAATGATAATATCATCTGTGACTGCTCTTAAAATCTTGTGCAAAACCATCTTTATCTACTGGCAAAATGGGAAACACACTTCTGACTGAATATGCTTGAATGTCTCTACTCTTAGGGGTAAAGATACTCATTATTGAGATTGTTCCTCGAGGTAAGAGGAAATTTGGGACAGGCACATCCAGATGCTGGGTTCACATCATGCTGTGCTTCTTCAAACCTCCCCCTGCCAGCTCTCTGGAGATTCTCAGGTGATATATTAGCTGACAGCTTGGTTCACAAAATGTCCTCAGAAACTGGAGCTCTAGGCTGCTTTATCTCTATAAAATGACTGGAATCGGACTGTTTAATGAATGGTACCTTTATATCACATAAGAATTCATAACCTAATTTGCTATACAATTATGGCCTAAATATAATAAATGTAATCCAAATGGCCATATATCATACACGCAGTTGCTCTTGCTGTAAATAAGACATGTAACAGCAATTTAAATATCTGTTTATCAATTTTTCTGTCTGAAATCTTTAGCCAATGTTTGTATGTTACATATGTATGTTTTGTTTTAAAAAGAAATTAACTCTCAAAGTGTAAAAAAAAAAAAAAAAACCAACAACACATCTGTAAATTTCTATTTGACAGAGATATCCAGTGTAATGTTCAAGAACTGTGTCAGATGCTCTTGATTGCTGTTTAGGGATCTATGAGGTTTGTGGATATCTCCATCTTAGGACAGCTCCATCGGCACTGGTGCTGACAATATATTTGCTGTAGGGACAGATCCTCACATATGTGATGCTGCCACTGTGGCCGATATCGACATGGGACACTTCACCATCAGAGTAGAGCCAGAGCTTCAATAGTTTGTCATCTCCACCTGAAAGAGGAGTACAGTATTGTTTATTTGTAAGCTCACTTTGCCCAGAAACACACATTAAACTGCTGAAGGTGGCATGAACACGCATTAAAAACAGAAATGTTAGATTAGCACACCAACTTAAACTATGAAACTCATTTATAAAATAACTGCTGGAATTAATAATAAACTCTGTGAGTGTTTAATTGACATTAGGTGAGCAGACATTTATCCAACTGTTTTGTTATGAACAATTTGTCACTGTTAGGCCTTTAAATACTTCAGAAACTGATTATATTGTGCCACCTGTTGTTACGGTTACATCAACCTTATGACAGAATGTAGAAAGCATGACTCAGTGACAATAACTCTGTATGTGAAAAAAATACTGAAAGATACCTACCAGTCACAAAACATTTTCCATCCTCAGAAATGTGCATGCCATTTATAGCCCCAGACAAGGAGCCCTCAAGTTCTCTGATTGCAGAACCATCATACACCTCCCAGTAGCCAATCTGTTCAACAGTTTGCAAAGTTTGAATAAAAAATACAAAAAATATATGAAAACATTCAAGCTAAGTTAAAGGTTAATGTTGAAAGCTCAAGCCAAAATCAAACATTTTATAAAGGTAACTCTGGTTATGTGTTTTCTAGTTTGTAAATTAAATTATATAAAATAAAAAAGTGGATGCTACCAGTCCTGAAGTACATAGCCAAAATAAGACTAAAACAAACATCCTTTAAGACAAATTACAAATTTGATAGAAGTAAACAGGAAGAGAGTGAGACAAATAAAAGACTAATAGAGAATTAGATTTTCTTAGGACAATGTAATTTCTAACCATGTATTACAAGATGCACTTATATCAAAGGCAAAGTGCTATTTCTGATGTAATCTCAACAGAAAAATCAAGATGTAATTTGTTATAGTAGGACTTCAGAAAAAGCCAATGGCTCTAAGCCTTTAGTGCTATTCGTTTTGAGCTGTTGCATCTGTTACTGTTACTAGTATAAAACAGATATTACATAAATCAAAAATTTCCGAGAGCAACTGACTGCATTTCAGAAGTAATGGGGATGTTCACTTTTGTGATATTTTCCTTTTTCGATAATTGAATATTGTTTAAATCTGGATGCTTTTTCATTCATCAAAACATCCCAACAGAATGTATCAAGCCTCATGCTTCAGAGGCTGTGAATTCAACAATGCAAATTTGAAAAAAGAAAAGGATTTTCACGATGCTTTATGAGAGAACAATACAGTACTTCCAAGTTTCAGATCTTTTCAATAGGCACTGAGCACTATCAGAACTGCAGACAGAGCAGGTCTGCTTTGCTTCAGTGGGATGGCTCTATCCCAGCAGGCTTTGCGCCAGGACTGGGTATCCAGCATGACCCCAACATTGTGTCCTCTCAAAAGCTGTACCTACTGTGCTGGGTTTGGCTGTATTTCTTGACAACAATAGATTCACATTTGTTTGGACACAGTCTGGGGTATTATTAATTACCACTATTAGATGGACTAATAGATTAGAGTGAAATTAAACTGAACAAATTTAAACTTCATCTGCGTCAGATATTCAAATGAAATGTTATACTTTCTCTGGACCATGGAATTTCTCATTAGATCTCATTTCTCATTAGAACCAATTTAGATTTTTAATTATATGGTACTTGCGAAAAATTTAAAACCTATACAATTTCAGATGAACAAATAATAATAATTAAAAAATAAAAAAAAAACCTTCATGGTCTAATGTCTTTTCCGTTTTTTTTTCCCACAGCTGAGAGTGTGAATGGTTTCTAGACTATTGACGGAGGCTATTCATTCCCCTGCATCTGTCATGGACGTATAGTATCACACAGACATGTGTATTACAGACCCAACTGTACGTATTCTAATAAGCTGTGGTCTTTAACTGCTCACTGATGCTGTGCCCTAGCTGTGACTAGCAGATGGACTTTTTGGCACATAGTAGAATGAGCAGATCATACTACTGTACATCCACAGGAGATGCTTACTGTCAGCTTGTTCTTGTGTACCCAGTATCTCTCTCTTTCGGTATTTCTCTCTCTCTCTCTCTCTCTCTCTCTCTCTCTCTCTCTCTCTTTCTCTCCTTTCTCTTTCCCCTGTTTTTTCACCTATCCAGCTCTCTGTTTGGCCCTATCTCTCAAGGACACACACACACACACACACACACACACACACACACACACACACACACACACACACAAACACAAACACAAACAAACAAACACACACACACACACACACACAAACACACACCTGTATTACCTTTCTGTCAGTGCTACCGGTGATGATCTGGTATTCTTCTCGGTGGTAGCACACAACATTGAACTGGGTGGTGGCCAAGACCATTTGATTCCTCACAAACCTCCTGTATGAAAAATGAGAGGAACCCAGACAGAGAAAGTCAAAGGTCACCTCAAATAGAATATCTTTTCCCACAGCAAACAAGCACTTTCACTAAACTTTTAATGTACTGCACAACAAGCTTGTGCATAGAAGAATAACTTGTCTTGTTGGGAAGACCTTTAGCCCATAAGAAAGAGAGAATTTCATTAAATTCTGAGGGTATTTAATCCTGATGGTTCTTTATGTCTGTCTGAGCAGTGTTGCTTTTGCCCAATGTGTCTACATTAAACATCTGTGATCTGACTCTCTTTAAACTTACACCAGGTCCCAGATGATGCAGGCTCCATCAGAGCTCCTTGTCATTACTCTTGATCTTAATGCAGTTAACAGTGGCTTTATGCTCCTTCATGGTGTCAATGAGTCGATATGAGTTCTGGAGTATCTCCCAGACCCTCACCTTCATAACAAAGAGATGTCAAGGTATACATTTATTCTACAAAAAAAAGTTCACTTTTAAAGATCAGAAACGGTTGTAGATTAGAAAGGAATCACTCAAAAAAGGCACTACTCACAAATTAATACTGCTGACTATACGTGTTTAAACAATAAAAGTGTGAAGGATTCCAAACAACCAAAACATATTATTACACGACTCTTTGGACTACTTGATTTTGACTGGTCAATCAAGACATTCTGCAGTCAAGTATTTTTGTATCCACCTTTTTCCTGAACACGGAAGTGTTCCACGATTCACCTGTGTTCAATTTCCGGTCTCCAATGTTTTCGCTCGCATCAGCGTATTATCTTAGCGTGTAATGTGATGTTTAAAGTAATACATTTGTAAACATTTTCAAAAACATGTGACTTTAAAGTGCCGATACTTAGAGTAGAGATGACCATTTTTTTGACAGTGCCTCACCTGAGTATGTACATGTCATGAAGCGATTGCCCGAGGTTAGTTATGTTGATATCATTAACTACTTTGAGTTGTTATGACAGCCAACAACTGTACAAGTTGAGCCTGAAATAAATTTTTACTCCAAATAACACTTAAATAGTTGTTGTTCTCCATCTGAATCACTCGTTTCGGTAGTTTTTACATTGTATCTGGAGACCAGAAACACAAAACAGGCAATTAGAATCATCATGGCGCTGCCCAGTGATTACTCAGGAAAATATCATGGTTACTTGTGTAACCTCCGTACCCTGATGGATGGAACGAGACGTTGTGTCGATGTAGTGACATTAGGGGTCACTCTTGGGAGCCCGAGACACCTCTGGTCTTTGATAAAAGGCCAATGAAAATTGGTGAGTGGTATTTGCATGCCACTCCCCCGGACATACCGGTATAAAAGGAGCTGGTATGCAACCACTCATTCAGGTTTTATGCTGAGGAGCCGATATAAGGTCCGGCCATTTCAGCGGGTAGTTCAGCGTTGTGGCAGGAGGGACACAACCTCTCATTCCCTCCATCAGGGAACGGAGGTTACACAAGTAAACATGACGTTCCCTATCTGTCACTCACTCGACGTTGTGTCGATGTAGTGACACTAGGGGTCCCTATACGAAATGCCACAATTGGCTGAACTGTGTTACGTGAACTGGCGGTGTGTGGTGGGCAGACTACTGTGTGCCTCATAGCCAGCACACCAGGTCGACACGTAACCTTCCCCAACATAGTTATGAGTGTTGAACGGCCCTTTTTGGGGACAAGTTGACTACCCAAGAGATAGAGACAGGCTTAACCCAGTCGTGGCCTCTTTTCCCCTTCTCTTTTTTCCACTCCCTAAAAAAGAAGGGGGATTATCCGACTGGGCCACCAGGTCTAGTCGGGGGGTGTCCCTCCCAAGGGGAAGACACAGCGGAGATCACACCTCGCCCAAAGAGGGGGGGGGGGATATTTAAGTGGAAGGATACATCACATGGTCTTTCCAACCATGTGGATAGTCTTCAAGGTAGATCCTGCCCAGTGGGGGAGGAGTTACTACAAACATGGAGACTGGGGTAGAGGGGCTCTGCCCAAGGAAGACGCAGTTTGCCACCAGGGAAACGAACTGCCACATGCGGAGCACCTACCCCAGAACAGGACTGTTAGTTAGCACGTGTACTGGGCCGGCAGCGAATTTCTCAAAAAACTCGACTGCCACAGGGCTCGGAGGAAGTCAACCAGGGAACAAACTTGTGAACACCACTGGGAAATAATGGCGCACGTCTTCAGCTCAAAAGGTGGCGGAAGGCACTATGTGCAAGCGATACACCCGGCCAGCTATCCCGGGCTTATCCGCTTGTGTTGCATGCCACTACCTGGGACGAAACCGGTTCCACCCGGAGGTGGTAGAACCTTGCAAAGGTGTTGGGTGTTGCCCAGCCCGCTGCTGTGCAAATGTCTGTTAGAGAGGCACCTCTGGCCAGGGCCCAGGGAGCCCCTACACCCCTGGTAGAATGGGCTTGTAGCCCTACTGGGGGCGGCATGTCCTGGGAGAGATATGCCATAGTTATGGCGTCAATGAGCCAGTGGCGATCCTCTGCTTGGAGACAGCGCTTCCTTTCCGCTGTGCACCAAAGCAGACAAAGAGCTGCTCAGAGATTCTAAAGCTCTGCATGCGATCCAAATAGATGCGTAAAGCGCGCACTGGACACAGCAACGACAGGGCTGGGTCTGCCTCCTCCTGGGGCAGCACTTGCAGGTTCACCACCTGGTCCCTAAAAGGGGTGGTGGGAACCTTGGGCACATAGCCCAATCGGGATCTCAGGATCATGTGAGCATAATCCGGACCGAACTCCAGGCACGTTTCACTGACAGAGAATGCTTGCAGGTCTCCTACCCTCTTGTTGGAAGTGAGCGCAGTCAGGAGGGCAGTCTTCAAGGAGAGTGCCTTAAGCACGGCTGACTGTAAAGGCTCAAAGGGGGCTCTCTGTAGACCCTGAAGAACTACAGAGAGGTCCCATGAGGGAACGAGGCACGGTCTGGAGGGATTCAGCCTCCTGGCACCTCTTAGGAACCTGATGATCAGGTCGTGCTTCCCTAAGGACTTACCGTCGACTGCGTCGTGGTGTGCTGCAATGGCGGCAGCGTACACCTTCAAGGTGGAAGGGGACAGCCTCCCTTCCAACCTCTCCTGCAGGAAGGAAAGCACTGATTGACTGCATATCTCTGGGGGTCTTCGCATCGGGAAGAACACCACTTAGTGAACAGACGCCACTTAAAGGCATACAGGCGCCTGAGTGATCGTGTCTACCACCGCTGGTGCCAGGGGCCAGACATGGAGATTCCAGAGGTCTGGTCACGGGTGCCAGAGGGTGCCCCGTCCCTGAGAAAGAAGGTCCTTCCTCAGGGGAATTCGCCAGGGGGGAGCTGTCACGAGGAGCGTGAGGTCTGAGAACCACATCTGGGTGGGCCACTAGGGTGCTACCAGGACGACCTGCTCCTCGTCCTCCCTGACCTTGCACAGGGTCTGTGCAAGCAGGCTCACTGGGGGAAATGCATATTTGCATAGGCCAGGGGGCCAGCTGTGTGCCAGCGCGTCTATGCCGAGGGGAGCCTCGGTGAGGGCGTACCAGAGCGGGCAGTGGGAGGATTCTTGGGAGGCGAACATGTCCACCTGTGCTGGTCCGAATCAACTCCAAATCAGCTGGATCACCTGAGGGTGGAGTCTCCACTCTCCCCTGAGGGTAACCTGCTGTGACAGCACGTCCGCTGTAGTGTTGAGGTTGCCCGGGATGTGAGTGGCTCACAGCGACTTGAAGTGCTGCTGACTCCAGAGGAGGAGACGGCAGGCGAGTTGTGACATACAATGAGAGCGCAGACCGCCTTGGCGGTTGACATATGCTACCATTGCCGTGTTGTCTGTCCGAACTAACACGTGCTTGCCCTGAATCAACGGCCGGAACCTCTGCAGGGTGAGCAGAATTGTCAACAACTCAAGGCAGTTGATGTGCCAATACAGTCGCGGACCTGTCCAGAGGCCGGCGGCTGCGTGCCCATTGCAAACAGCGCCCCAGCCTGTTTTGGAGGCGTCTGTCGTGACCACGATGCACCTGGAGACCAGTTCTAAAGGAACACCTGCCCGTAGAAACGAGAGGTCGTCCAAGGGCTGAAAAGACGGTGATAGACCGGCGTGATGACCATGTGATGTGTCCCGTGGCATCATGCCCATCTCGGGACTCGAGTCTGGAGCCAGTGCTGAAGCGGCCTCATATGCATCAACCCGAGCAGGGTGGCCACTGCCGAGGATGCCATATGCCCCAGGAGCCTCTGAAAAAGGGAGGAGCTTGCTCTTTTCTCAGTTGACCCAAAGCCCTAGTCAGCTGAGGTGTGAGAGCACCAGGTTCCTGTGTGCGCACAACATGTCTCGAGAGTGAGCTAGGATTAGCCAGTCGTTGAGATAGTTGAGAATGCGAATGCCCACCTCCCTTAACGGGGCAAGGGCAGCCTCTGCGACCTTCGTGAAGATGCGAGGAGACAGGGACAGGCCGAAAGGGAGGACTTTGTACTGATACACCTGACCCTCGAATGCAAACTGCAGGAAGGGTCTGTGTCAAGGAAGGATCGAGACTTGGAAGTACGCATCCTTCAGGTCTACCGCCACAAACCAATTTGATGCCGGACGCTTGCCAGAATGCGTTTTTGCGTCAGCATCTTGAATGGGAGTCTGTATAAGGCCCGGTTCAGTACTCGCAGGTCCAAGATTGGCCGCAACCCACAGCCATTTTCGGTACGATGAAGTAGGGGCTGTAAAACCCCTTCTTCATCTCGGCCGGAGGGACAGGTTCTATCATGCCCTTCCGTAGGAGGGTAGAGATCTCTGCGCGCAAGGTAGCAGCGTTTTCGCTCTTGACCAAGGTGAAGTGAATACCGCTGAACCTGGGTGGGCGCCTGGTGAACTGAATCACGTAGCCGAGTCGGACAGTCCGGATCAGCCATCGCGACGGATTGGAAAGCATGAGCCATGCGTCCAAGTTCCGCACAAGGGGGACCAAGGGGACAATGTCATCGGACGTACTGGCAGGTGGGGCCTCGTAGCGGGGCGGAGCTCGAGGTGCCACACCACGTCGTGGCCGTGCTGAGTCTAGGGACATCGAAGCACTTACCAGGCTCCTTATGACCACCCCCGGAACAGCCTGGGATGGGGAAGGAAGAGGCCTGTCCTCGTAACCCGTGGAGACTGCCACATCGGGGGCGGCTGTGTGCCACAGCTGGGCACTCAGGGGCAGAAAGGCCACTGCTAGAGCGCCAATCCTGCAAGAAAAAACCCGTGGACGGAAGTCGTGGTGATGACCGTGCACACCGGGTATATGACCCAGGGAGGAAGGAAGCCGCTCTTTTGCTCAACTGTTGGGTACCGCAGCCACTTGGGCATGCGGCAAAATCAAACATAAAGGCAACAAAAGATTTTCTGCCTGGCCCTCCACCAGGGGATGGAGTGGTCTTTCTACTAGCTCCAGGTGAGTGAGTTCCCTCATCTCTGGGTCACCCGTCTCAGGGGCGCTTTGACGACCTCCGTGGGTTCTTAGGCGCCGGCTGTGAGACGGGTGCCGTCTGCTTCCTGTGGTGGGCTCCACACCGGGGCCGGGCCGAAGGGGCGGGCTGCAGCGGAGCTGGTGCAGTCACCGCAGGGGGACGCCCTTGGCGACGACCAGACGGTGTGCGGGATCTTGAGCCACGCCGGGGCAGGATGTGCCGGATTGCCTCCGTCTGCTGCTTCACCGCCAAGAACTGCTGGGCAAAGTCCTCGACAGTGTCGCCGAATAGGCCAGCCTGGGAAATGGGGGCAGCAAGGAACCGTGTCTTGTTGGCCTCTCCCATCTCAACCAGGTTGAGCCAAAGGTGGCGCTTCTGGACCACTAGAGTGGCCATCGTCTGCCCGAGAGACCGCGCCGTGACCTTCGTCGCTCGGAGAGCGAGGTTGGTCGCCGAGCGCAGTTCCTGCATCAAATCTGGGGCGGAACTACCCTCGTGCAGTTCTTTCAATGCCTTGGCTTGGTGGACCTGCAGGAGAGCCATGGCGTGCAGGGCAGAGGCGGCTTGTCCAGCAGCGCTGTAGGCTTTAGCCGTCAGGGACGACGTGAGCCACCAGGGCTTGGACGGGAGCTTAGGGTGTCCGTGCCAGGTGGCGGCGCTCTGTGGGCATAGGTGCACCGTGAGCACCTTATCCACCTGGGGAATCGCCATATAGCCCCTGGCCGCCCCGCCATCGAGGGTAGTGAGAGCGGGGGAACTGCGGAATCGGGGCCAGGCAGTAAAAGGTGCCTCCCACGATTTCGTCAGCTCCTCATGCACTTCCGGGAAGAATGGCACTGGAGCGGGGCATGGCTGCTTTGAGCGGCGCCGTGAGCCCAGGAACCAATCATCAAGCCACGAGGGTTCAGGGGAGAGCGGAAGGTTCCACTCTAACCCGACGCTCGCGGCCGCCCTGGAAAGCATGTCTGTCATTTTGGCATCGGCCTATGACTGGGCAGTTGTCCCCGAAGGGGGAAGCCCAGCTGAGGCATCTGCGTCCGACTGGACAAGCCCGCTCTCCGATGCTGCGCTTGAGAGCTCATCATCTTCGCAGGCTCCAAACAAGAAGCCAGACTCGCCATGAGAGGAGGTGGCGAACTCATCCGGAAGCCCGATTGGGGCGGACGAGCGTGCTGGGGAATGGGAGGTCCGCGGGGGGATACCCGGAAGAGATGATCCCATTGGGGTCCCCAAATCACTCCAAGTGCTAGCCGCGCTGGCCTCATACCCGTAGGTAGAAGGACCGAGGCGGGGAGCCGCTGGGGTGGCTTGCTTTCTAAGCTGCGACCGCAACGTTGCCATGGTCATGTTCTCGCAATGAGAACATGAACCATCCACAAACATTGCCTCCATGTGGGTCGTGCCCAGACATGAAAGACAGTGATCATGACCATCCGAAGTTGAGAAATAACGACCGCATCCAGGAATAACACACAATCGGAAAGGCATCTTTAAAAAGACGAGTCTTTAAAAAGACGTTCCGTGTGTGCCGCTCTTTTAGAGAAATATATACTCTTTTAGAGGAAAAAAGCTCTTTCAGAAAATATACTCTCTTGTTTTTCTGCCGAAGCACCCAGGTGCGTTCTCTGCAGTCCACCAGTGCAGAGGAGGGAGAAGCCGCTGAAATGCGCCGACAGATCCAGCAGAGGTGAATGAACAGTAGGATTCAGCTCAATGAGCATGACCGTTCGGCTCCGAAGAGAAAATCTGAATGAGTGGTTGCATACCAGCTCCTATTATACACATATGACCGGGGGAGTGGCATGCAAATACCACTCGCCAATTTTCATCAGCCTTTTATCAAAGACCAGTGGTGTCTCGGGCTCCCAAGAGTGACCCCTTGTGTCACTACATCGACACAACGTCGAGTGAGTGACAGATAGGGAACTGTGGATTATGACCAATATACTGCATAATTGACCGTTGTCTCAGGCAACTGATTTCCTCCACCAAGTTTCATGACTTTTGTATCACTTAACCATCTTCTTCTTTTCACAATATAAACTCAAATCAATATTTCATGTCCATTGATGTATCTGTATGGTAAGTAGCTGTGAAATAAGCGGGATGATGTACAGTCAGCTGGTCATTATTATAAAATAAACCCCAAGGCTTATTTTCCTGTACTGACTGGCTGACAGTGCATTATCCCTTACTTAATCCATTTTAATTTTAAGATTTGTCTCTGACATGCTGTACCTGTCCTTCTCCCCCTACACTGACAATCCTCTTGCAGTCATTGTTGCTACTATGGCAGTAACTCACATACTGTGGCCATTATGAATTATCAGCCTCAGCTTCCCACTCTCAAAGGTGAACACCTGAATCTTTCCATCATTTCAAGGTGACAAAAAAGTTATCCAAGTAAGAAAACTCTTTCAACTGAAATATAATTGTGTTCAACTCCTCAGATAAGCAAGCAAACAAGTAACAATTAGACAAAAAAAATTTTTAATTAATAAATCAATTAACAATTTGTGTGTAACCTAAACCAAAAATGGAATACATTATTAGAAGTGCTTAAAACACTTTTTTAAAGTCCACTATTTAATACTGATGAAACGATAAATGTCTCCAACTACAAATAGTAAGTATCAAATAATGGTTTATGTGTCTTGAATGCTAATGCTCAAACTTTTCAAAAACATTTTTTCCCCCCAACTATTAATGCCTGTGAAATGGCAGGATATGCATTCATTTTGAAAGTGTCTACATTGTTTTTGTCCATGATACAAGCTATCAAGTGTAGTTTTACCCAGGCTGTTACATAAACTTAAGTTTACTGGCTATTTCAAAAAGTGCCAATAGGAACTTCAATATGAAAATACGTCAACACAAGAAAGTAAAGTACATTTGTCAAACAAACCATTTCTTGTGGTCTTTAAATTTAGCAGATTGTGACATTTATCATGCATAAGCAAATAAACAGATTATACTGTGAGACTGTCCACTGAAGATGCTCCTGCCGTCTTGCATGAAGCCCAGAGCACTGCAGGTTATGTTAGGCACTGTGATGCACAGAAGCTTCTTGGAGGACTCAGCATGCCACACCCTGATATCATTCTGTGAACAGGTGGCAAAGAGCTCTGAAGTCCCACTGTTGAGAGTGAGAGAGAGTAAATGGGAGAGGAATTGCACGAAAGATCTTAAGCCTGCAATGCAAAGCTTATGTCTCCCTCTAGTGGCAGAAGAGCGGAGTTTACACAGCAGGTTACACTGTATCATCATTCACAACAGTTTACTGTATCACTCACAAAGGAAAGGACACATCCTTTACAACACTGTTATGATTGGTGGCAATGAGCTCTGGTTTGAAATCTTTGTAGCCCAAATTGTAGATCTGTGCAGACTCTGTTCCGATGAGGAACTGCTGCCCCTCTCCGTGCAGGGTTACTGAGGTCACCCCTCCTTCCAACTGGATATGCCAATAGTAATCCATAATTAGTGGAAGATGAACAAGAGGATGGAGAAGATAAAATAAAAAAATTAAAAAGAGGAACATGGAGGAAAACAAAAAGCTAAAGATTTAAAAAAAGAAAAATGTAAAAGATGGAACGAGAAGAGAGTAACAGAGGGTTTGTACACTTTATGGTTTTGAAATTTCCTCTTGAGCACATAGTTAACATGCCATCTCCTGATCCAACTAAAATGTCACCAGTCTTTAGGACTTTCAGAGTGTTCACTCCCTGCAAGAACAAGACAAACTGCTTGGTGAACTGAGATTCAATCCAAAGGGTCTGTTAACTATGTTATAGAATAGTTCACCCAATAATTAAAATAATTTACTCACATTCATGCCATCCCAGACGTGTATGACTTTCTTTCTTCTGCAGAACACAAATTTTTTTAAGAATATCTCAGCTCTGGAGGTCCATTCAATGCAAGTGAATTGTGACCAAAACTTTGAAGCTCCAAAAAGCATATAAAGGCAGCATAAAAGTAATCCATACAACTCCAGTGGTTAAATCCATGTCTTCAGAAGTTATATAATAGGAGCTGGTGAGAAACAGATCAATTTTTAAGTCCTTTTTTAACTATAAATCTCCACTTTCACTACCACATTCTTTTTTTTCGTGCATATTACCACCTACTGGTCCGGGCTGGTCAGTGGTGGAGATTTATAGTAAAAAGGACTTAAACATTGATCTGTTTCTCACCCACTCCTATTGTCACGCCCCCATCGGTCTTTTCATCTCCAGCCATCATCTGCTCCAACTCACTCTACTCTAATCAGTTTCACCTGCTCCCAATCACCTGATTACCAAGACACTATAAATACTCACCTAATGTTCACCCTTGTTGTCTAGTATCAGCTATTTTTGTACAGACAACACAACGCTGTCTTCCTACAAGCTAAGTGCTTAGTCCTGGTTTTCCTTGTTGTTATTTTGAGTCTCCGTCCGCTCCGCTATCTGTGGCTCCGCTTCCTGAGCTACACACTCCTCCACCCCCTGCGGCTTTGCCTCCTGAGACACCATCCCCTGAGCCTCCTGCAGCTCCGCCACCTGCAGCTCCGTCACCTGCGGCTCCGCTTCCTGAGTCTCCAGTGGCCCCGCCACCTGAGATTCCAATATACCACTCTGCCTCATTGGGTCCTGTTCTACAGCCCAAGCCTTCTCCCAGGCTGCCAGGCCCCGCCCCCTTCCTGGATCCACCTCCCTGTTCACTGGACCCCGCACCCTTCCTGGACCCTCCTCCACTACTTCCAGACCCCGCCCCCTTCCTGGATCCTCCTCCCCATCTGCCAGACCATTCCCACCTTTGGGTCACCTATTCTATTTTTGTTTTGTTATGGGGCGTGGGGCCACCCCGTGGGGGGGTGGGTGATGTTACTGTCACGCCCCCATCGGTCTCTCCATCTCCAGCCATCATCCGCTCCTACTCACTCCACTCTAATCAGTTTCACCTTCTCCCAATCACCTGATTACAAAGACACTATAAATACTCACCTAATATTCACCCTTGTTGTCTAGTCTCGTCTATTGTTGTACAGACCACACCACGCTTGCTTCATACAAGCTAAGTGCTTAGTCCTGGTTATCCTTGTTATTTTGCTTCCCCTGTTGTGTACTTCACTGTCGTGTATCCTGATTATTAGTTTCATTAAATATCCCTGTGATTGGGTTCACTCAACATCCCTGTGTTGTCTCAGCCCTGACACCTATCATATCGCTCCTGAAGACATGGATTTAACCACTGGAGTCATATGGGTTAATTTTATGCTGCCTTTAAGTGCTTTATAGAGCTTCAAAGTTCTGTCCACCATTTACTTGCATTGTATGGACCTACAGAGCTGAAATTTTCTTCAAAAAAAAACCTTAATTTGGGTTCTGCAAAAGAAAAAAAGTCATACACATCTGGAATAGCATGAGGGTGAGTAAAGGATGAGAGAATTTTCATTTTTGAGTGAACTTTCCCATTAACTTGTTTGACGTGTCTCAGTTTACTCATAATTCTTGCATTATACGGTGCAATACAAACAACTCAATGAAGGAAACACATTTTCCTTAAAATAAATATAAATAATTTTCATTGTATAATTTGAGAACTCCGCATTTCAGTATACCAGTTCTTTTAGACATTTAGATGACAAATTACAGTACATGCACAGGCTACCATTTACAGCTGTTAAATCATAGTTGAAGTTAAGATTCAACTTGCTGAACTTTTGTTTAACAGGATCGTAGCTATTGAGCATCCTAGTCTTCAGGTTCACTTTCAGAATATCCCCACTAGTTGTTCCACAGTAGAAATAACTATTATCCTTTGGGCTCTTCAAACCAGAAAAAAAAAAAAAAAACATGCTATTTGACATGCTATATGCCAGTTTTACCCATTCAAAAACCTCTGAAAGCTTTCAATGGTATGAGCAGGTAAAAATGAGAGACCAGCAGCAGTGACTCTCACCTCAATACATTTGACAATTCTCTTGAGCTACCCTGTCTGACATTCTGTGACTCGGATCTTCCTGTTGGGCAAATCGAGCTCCCATACATGTAGAGTTCCACTTTGAGAAACACCATGACACCACCAATTCAGTACTTGCAGAAAGCAATAAGTGTTTTCAACACCTATAACTATTAGTATTTGTCTAATATTTAGTATAAAAAACTCAACTGATTTCTGACTGTATGATGCAATTGTCTTTAAAAATATATTAATAATTTGTGACTAAGTGTGCTTTATTTACTATGAAAGTTTTTTTTTTTTTTTGATTGAGGTAAAAAAAAAAAATAAATAAATAAAAAAAAACAATTGCATGAAGCAGTTATCATATTTCCTATTAAAAACAGGGACCATAAAATTTGACTTACTGTCAAGCGGAGACAAAGATTTCATCACTCAGGTTGGTGTACTCTGTGGTGAGGCAGTGACCAGCACTCTGTGCTGAAGCAGGACTGCCACAGATTGCCTCCTTACTCTAGATGTTCTATACCACAATACTAAAACCATGAAGTAAACATGCATATGCTCAGAAATGACTGTATATTTAGCAAAATAAGTTAGATAAACCTTGACATCAACAGAATTGGTTATTTTCATCCATTGAACGGCTTGACATGGTAATATTTGATGAATCAAACCATGCTAAGAAACTAGAGGGCTGAAACATCAATTAGTACTAAGATATGATCTCAAAAATATAATTTCCAGATCAGAGTAAAATTTTTACCATGGAGGAAAGCTTGCTTTCAACCTCTCAGACTTTTAATTATAACAGTGCAGCACGGTTGGGGGCTTTTGGAATACAATATTCGCCGGACTTGGTGGGTGTGCAACATCAATTTCTTTTTGGCTATTATATATATATATATATATATATATATATATATATTTAAGCTCTGTGTTACATTTTAATGCTCAACTAAAATTGATGACACTTTTATCAATGAAATAGGCCTGTTAATGTATGAAAATATTATGCTTAATAATTTGTAATAAAATTTGAGTAAATTATTATATGCTAAAGATGAAAATATAAACGGTGGTATAATTTGCACTACACAGGAAGCAGTGCTGAAAGGTCAATTCATTCACCAAATCGATTCAATTGATCTGTTCGTTTATATCAGTGGCGAATTCTCAGGGCCAGCAAAGCCTTCTATGCTGGCCTAACATGTCTAATAAATAAATATTTTTTCATCCTTTCATTCTCATTCACCTTTTTGCCTATTTATTTTCAATCGCTTTCCACTCCTAAATCATCTAAAAATGAATAGCAAATAACGAATAGTTTATCCAATCAGAATTTATTCCTTGATCCTTACAAGCAAAGCGTGAGGACTGGTTCACAAATCACATGCCCAAAGCAGAGCGCTTCCGAAGCAGCATGTAAGTGCGAGCTCCACCCTGTTAAGTCTTCAGAATTTCTACAGAATCCCTCAACAGTTCAAGTGAATAGGCATCTAAAGTCAGATTGTCAGATTCATCAGCCAATCAGATTGATTTATTTGTTCTTGCTGGGTGTGGTCTTTAGGATATGTCCCAGTCGAGGCCTTCTAGCTGGCCATGAGTGACGCAATCATGCTTTAATTGATGTACGTAATTTGAAAGCGAAGAGCGCGAGATCTAGCTGACGAGTTGGCTGTCACTGCCGCTATCGCCATTGAAAAAGATATCCTTATTGATTTAAAGACCTGTAAACAGGAAAGGAGGGGTGATTTTCACTTCAAGTAAATTGGTAAGTGCTTTTTGCATTGTTATAGCAACATCAGGAGTTTTCTAAATGTAAATTAGGCTGGCTGGAGCATGAAGTGTTAGTTTAAGTTTTGAAAAGTAACCGTGTACCCTTACGAAACAAAAATTATTGCAAGCAACATTTAGATCATAAATATTATTAGATAGATTTTTCCTGGTATTAGACCTTCTTGGTTTTGGCTTTCGTGCATGGACATGTTTTAAAAATGTCAATTGGTATTATTATTTGGCTGCGATGTAATGTATGATGTCCATAGGCATAGGGTGTCTTATTAATTGTGAAACAGTGTTTTCTTAATGGCATGAATCACACTGAAGGCCAAAACTTAAAATGCACAGGCCACCACTGGTTTATAAGATTAGGTTTTTTAAAATAAGAAGTAATTAATTTGCAGTTAGGGTGACCAGATGTCCCGGTTTACCCAGGACTGTCCCGATTTGAAGAGGTGTGTCCTGGTGTCCTGGCAATTCTCTAAAAAATTTAATTATGTCCCGGTTTCAGCTGGTAGGCTCACTGATTTTTTTTTCTTAAATTAAATCTCCTCAATGTATCTGGTTACCATGGCAATGACATCATGCACTTGGTGCTCGCACTCTTTGTCATCCTGTCAGTCAGCGCAAGTTAGAAATTGTCAAATAAAAATGCATTCCCTTTCGATTTCGGTCACTTACGTTGTGTCGCTGACGCTTATGGGAAAAACTCCTTTTCTCCAATTTCTGAACTCCTATTGGATCACGCCAGTTCAGATGCAACTGAACTGAGCCAATGGCGTTTGCGCCCGCTCAGCCAATGACATTGAGTGCATGGCGCTCAGCTCTCTATATAAGCGGGCGGCATAATGCCATCAGTCAGAATTTATCCCCTTCACTCCTGGATTTCACCACTGAATGCACTTACCTGCAGTGGATGGCGCTTCCCTTCCTGAAGACGACCGCTCCCCTGCCGTGCTCCGGTGATCTAAAAGAGTTAAATAATTGACTGGACCATCTTTTTCAAGATGCCATCGTGTAAGTGCAGATGTGGGAAACCTGTTCCCATGTCTGACGGCCACAAGAGCTGTGTGTTCTGTCTGGGCCGCGCCCACACACAGAAGCAGCACTGGTCGAGGCTGAATGCCCACACTGTGAGGCAATGTGCCTCAAAACTCATGCTCGGATAGCACTGTTTAAGTGCAATGACCCAACTGCTCTCACTCCACTGCCTCCCCCATCCCTCGAGGACCTGGTGAATGATTATGCTCAAGGCGAGGATATGGAGCAAACGGATTATGAGGCTGTACCGCTGGCTCAGGTCCCGCATGTACCAACACCCCCACACACTTCTTCCCCCATCCTGTTTACTAAAAGTCTTCACCTGCCCGATGGTGCTTTTGCCCTCTTGCAGTTCGGACCACCCCGCATAGACCTGGCCCATTTTATCCCGAGGTCCACGCTGAATTCTCCAAATCATGGAGTTCACCATACTTGGCGAGGCTGCACCTCTACCAATACAGCAGACTTCATATCCATCGACCGTGGAGACCAAATGGGATATGGCTTGCTTACCCCCATTGAACAAGCGGTAGCAGCCCACTTATGTCCCTCAACTCAAACTGGCCTGAGATCCTGCCCACTGTTCCCGTCTAAGCCATGCCGGCTTACTTTGACACTAGCGGGACAGGCCTATAATACAGCTGGGCAAGCTAGTGCCGTCTTGCACACGATGGCAGTGCTCCAGGTCTACCAGGCCAAAATTCTAAAAAAAGTGGATGAATCCGGTCCCGACCCAACCATGTTTAAAGAAATTTGCATCCTGACCGATTTGGCACAACAAAGGCCACCGCCGGAGCGATTGGGCACTCCATGGAAAATCTGGTTGTCCTAGACCGTCACCTTTGGCTGATGCTGACCATCATGTGTGATGGGGACAAGTCAGCCCTCCTCGACGTGCCGGTATCCCCCGCTAGTCTCTTCGGCAATGCAGTGGAAGACCTATTGGAGTACTTCCAGACAGTCCAAAAGCAGCAGCAGGCTATGAAGCATTTCATGCCTAAACGAGGCAGTACCACCGCTCAGCCCAGCCGCTCACGCTCCACCTCAGTGCAGTTCGCCCGAAAAAGCCTTGGCCGAAGCGCCACTATCCACAGCCACCACGCCAAGGGCCCTGCCCATCAGGAAAACCTTCCTCTGATCAGCCTCAGCGTTCCTGATGGCTTCAGCAGCGTGAAGAGGAGTCCGCGTTGTTCACCGCAGGGAAGCCCCACCCCCAAGCAGACTCGCACAGAATCCCTGTTCTCTCCTCCCGCCGTTCCTGTTTGGGAGATTGTTCACAATTGTTTATCTGTGCCAATAAAGTGTATAAAAAATTTGCACTCTGCCCACCTTGCCGGCAGTGCAAAAAGAAAAAAATACACAAACACTCACGAAAAAAGCTATGTTCCCGCACCCACACACATCCCATAAACTGTCAGCCCTGGGCGCTGTGTTAAGCTCTTCAGTGATCTCACCATCCCTGCTGTCCGAGTGAATAAAAGCATGGGAATCCCTTCCCGGCATATCAAATTGGGTGTTTACAACTCTAAAGCATGGTTACACACTTTAGTTTGCGAGACGGCTGCCGTGCTTTAATGGCGTGATGCCGTCCACAAAGTCATCTCAAAATGCTCACATTCTACGTGCAGAAATCGACAGCCTGCTAGCAGTACAGGCAATAGAACCTGTTGAGTTATTTGCTTATCCCGAAGAAAGACGGCAAGTTGCGTCCAATTCTGGACTTAAGGCTTCTGAATCGTGCACCATTCCAAATGTTGACACAAAAGCAGATCATAGCACACATCCGTCAGAATGACTGGTTTGTCTCAATAGACCTGAAAGATGCCTATTTTCATATCCTGATCGTTCCTAATCACAGACGCTTCTTGAGGTTCGCATTCGAGGAGACGGCATATCAATTCACAGTCCTGCCGTTTGGCCTTTTCCTCACTCCACGCACATTCATGAAATGTGTGGATGCAATTTTAGCCCCTCTGAAAGCGGAGGAAAGCTGCACATACTCAATTACCTAGACGACTGGCTCATTTTAGCACAGTCAGAGACTGTGGCACACTTGCACAAGGACAGGCATTTGAATACACTTGGCCTATGGGTCAATGTGAGGAAGAGCTCATTAATTCCCAGTCAGGAAATATCTTTCCTGGGGTTGCGTTTGAACTCTGTAACAATGCGCGCTTTGCTCTCGGAGAGAATACACTCGATATGCAGCACGGCAGCGAGTTTCAAATTAGGCAGGGCTCTGCCTCTGAAATGCTTTCAGAAACTCCTCAGGCTTATGGCAACCACAGCGAAGTGGTCTATTACACGAGGCCTCTGCAATGCTGGCACAACTGCCAAGTTCCTCAATGGGCATGGCGCTATGGGCACAATCGCATTGTAGTCACCAACCACTGTCTATCTGTGATAGCACCATGGACAGCTCCGGGGTTTTACCGGCCTGGGGTCATCTTAGGTCAGGTTCCAGACACAAAGTTGTTTCTACAGATGCATCAAACACGGGCTGGGGCGCATTATGCTATGGCTGCCCAGCATTCGGGGAATGGACGGAGGTGAAACGGACCTGGCACATCAACCGCTTGGAGATCTTGGCCCAAAAGCATTCGAGTCAGAGGTCATAGGGCATCGTATTCTGATTCGCACCGACAACAAGTCGGTAGTGGCATACATCAATCACCAGGGCGGTGTGCGATCTCCAGCAATGATGACACTCGCGCGGCAGCTCTTCAAATGGAGCGGCGAGCATCTCCTGTCGTTACGGGCAACCCATGTGCCCGGAGCCCTGAATTTCGGAGCGGACATGCTCTCTCGACAGGGAGTGATCCCAGGGGAATGGAAACTCTACCCCCTGACGGTCACAGAGATCTGGAACAGGTTTGGTGGGCAATGATAGATCTATTCATCTCCCAGGAGATCTTACATTGTTCCCTGTGGTATTCCATTACAGGACAGGCCCCGGGGGTGGATGCTTTAGCTCATAAATGGCCAACAGGTCGAAAGTATGCATCCCCCCTGCTGTGCCTCATTCCTCCACTCCTCTCCAAAATCAGGGAGGAAATGGAAACAGTATTACTGATCGTGCCGAGGTGGCCAAATCAGCTGTGGTTTCCAGAAATAGTGGAGCTCCTTTATGCACATCCGTGGGAAATCCCACTGAGACGGAACCACCTTTCTCAGGCTTGTGGCTCGATTTGGCATCTGCGGCCGGAGTTATGGAATCTACATGTGTGACTGTTGAGCGGGTCGTGTCAGATGACGAAGACCTCTCACAGGCGAGAAAGAATACAAATTTGCACGCTAGGGCCCCATCTACGAGACGGCTCTATGCCAACAAATGGAATGTGTTTCTGAAATGGAGCAAAACACGACGTTAGATGCAGGTCTTACTCCATCTATGCTAAAAGTATATGTAGCCGCTAGTTCGGCAAATCATGCAGCTGTAGGGGGCATGCCAGTAGGTAGACACTATTTCGTGGTGTCCGTTAAGAGGGTGAGTGATCTGCAGGTGTTCTCAAGGCACAGCTCCTGTCTGAAATTCGGTCTGAGCAAATCTAGAGCCACGCTGAGACCAAAAAATGTTATATTCCCAAAGTGCTCTCTACCCCCTTTAAGGCACAGGTAGTCACTTTACAAGCCTTTTACCCCCCTCCCTTCAAGTCAGAGGAGCAATGCTCCCTTCATATGCTCTGTCCAGTCAGAGCGCTACACACCTATGTGTCCCGCACAAGCCAATTCAGACAAACGGACCAGCTTTTTGTTTGTTTGAGGTCGCTCGAAAGGCATGCCAGTCTCAAAGCAGAGACTGTCACATTGGATTGTCGACGCTATAACACTGGCGTACAAATCTCAGGGAACCCAGTGCCCTATTGGAGTGTTTTTGAGGCTGCAGCCACAGACCTGGACGAGCTCACAGATACTGTTCCATCATATATCAATTTCTGTGAGGATATATGCATTCCTACTAGGTCTTATTTAAAGTTCAACAACGACAAACCGTGGTTTACAGCAGAGCTCAGGCAGCTTCGTCAGGCCAAAGAGGATGCTTACAGGGGTGGGGATAAAGTCTTGTTCAATCAGGCCAGGAACACACTGAACAAGGAAATCAGAGTGGCTAAAAGAAGATACTCTGAGAAGCTGACAAACAAGTTTTCAGCTAATGACCCTGCATCAGTGTGGAGTGGCATGAAACAACTCAAAAATTACAGGACTCCTACCCCCAACCCTGTGGTGGACCAACAACTGGCTGATGACCTGAATGTGTTCTACTGCAGATTTGAAAGGCCCAATCTCACACCCCACACCCACTCTTACCTTCACTTCACATAAACACCAACACCACCTGCAACCCCCCTCCTGCTACTAAACCTGCACTTAAGATCTGTGAATATGATGTGAGCCGTGTCTTTCGGAAACAAAAGACGAGAAAAGCTTCAGGCCCAGATGGCATCTCACCATCGTGTCTTCGATCCTGTGCAAACCAGCTGGCCCCCATCTTCACACAGATCTTCAATAGATCACTGGAGCAGTGTGAAGTCCCATGCTGCTTCAAACACTCAATCGTTATTCCTGTCTCAAAGAAACCAAAAATCACAGGATTTAATGACTACAAACCTGTCGCCCTGACGTCTGTGGTCATGAAATCATTTGAGAGACTGGTGTTGGCCCACCTGAAGAACATCACTGGACCCTTTCTAGATCCCCTTAAATTAGCTTATCGAGCAAACAGGTCTGTGGATGATGCAATCAACATGGGATTGCATCATATCCTGCAACATCTGGACAGACCAGGGACATATGCAAGGATCCTTTTTGTGGACTTCAGTTCGGCTTTCAACACCATCATCCCAGCTATACTCCAGAATAAATTACACCTACTCTCTGTTTCCATGTCTATCTGTCATTGGATTACCAGCTTTCTGTTGGACAGGCAGCAGCTTGTGAGACAGGGGAAACTCACTTCCAACACCTGTACAATCAGCACTGGTGCCCCCCAGGGATGTGTGCTCTTCCCACTACTCTTCTCCCTCTACATCAATGACTGCATTGCCAAGGACCCCTCTGTCAAGCTCCTGAAGTTTGCAGATGACACCACTATCATCGGCCTCATCTGAGATGACGATGAGTCTGCATAAAGAAGGGAGGTTGAACAGCTGGCTGTCTGGTACAGTCAAAACAACCTTGAGCTGAACACGCTCAAAATGGTGGAGATGATTGTGGACTTTAGGAGGAACACCCCAACACTGACCCCTCTCACCATTCTAAACAGCACTGTGGCAGCAGTGGAGTCATTCAGGTTCCTGGGCACTACCATCTCGCAGGAACTGAAGTGGGAGAAACATTGACTCACAAGGCCCAGCAAAGCGCTTCGACCACAGGCGCTGCTGATACAGTTCTACTCATGGTCAATGAGTCTGTCCTCTGCACTTCAATAACTGTCTGGTTTGGTTCAGCTACGAAATCAGACATCAGAAGACTACAAAGGACAATTCAGACTGCTGAGAGGATTATTGGTTGCCACCTGCCCCCCCCCCCCTTCAAGAACTATACACTTCCAGATTGAGGAAAAAGGCTGGAAAAATCACTCTGGACCCCACTCACCCTGCCCACTACCTTTTTGAACTGTTGCCTTCTGGCCGACGCTTCAGAGCTCTGAGCACCAGAACCGTCAGCCACAGGAACAGTTTTTTCCCTCAAGCTATCCATCTCATCAACAGTTAAATTGCCCCATTGAGCAATAACTATGTGCAATACACAGTTTAGTCTTTTTTATATTTATCCAACACACCAACCTCTTCTGCCATTTCATTCCTCTGGGATAAACAAACAAACAAACAAACAAACAAACAAAAACACTAAAAAACATTTGCACTGTACATAACAGATTTGTATTTGCACTGTACATAACAGATAACAGATTTGTATTAGATTGCACTACGTATGTGTATGTGTTTATGTATGTATGTGTGTGTCTGTGTGTGTATGTACGTATGTGTATAACTATTTTTTTTATTATTATCTATGTCTTGCTGCTGTTTTTGTATTGTTTTTGTATTGTTGTACACTGGAAGCTCCTGTCATGAAGACAAATTCCTTGTACGTGTAAGCATACTTGGCAATAAAGCTGATTCTGATTCTGAGATACAGTATATATATATATATCATTTATTTATTTTTTAAACAAAAACAAAAACAAAAAAACACTCACATCACTTTGCCTAATCAGTCACATTCATCACATGACTTTTCCCCCCAAAAGCCATGGCATGATGGGTTACATTTCCTGTTTCTTGTTCATTAGGAAGTCCAATTCATTTTAAACAATCATTTGGCCTACTCCTTCACAAAGGCTCTAAAAATGTCAAATTTACTACCACACATTGATATTTGTATCCATTTTTATTAACAACAGCAATGATTCAGCAATCACAATTTTTTGTTATTAACATTTTTATTGATTCCATTCATAAAAAACCAATAGACACAACATAAAATACGGAATCAGATATATAAATTAAACCCTTCCCCCCGAACATCCCCTCCACCCAACACAAACACGCATTACAGTGGTCTCTTACAATTATAGCAAAAAATTAGAAACAAACTAAAAAAAAAAAAATACTTTCAAAAAGCAAGAGTGCACATACACATCAAACTAAAATTAAAAATCAAAAATCCCTCTCCAATGCCCCTCCCCAAGAACCCTCCAAAAAATCCAAATATCCACCCCACTTCCTATTAAACAAATCACACTTTCCTAACCTTCTGAAGATTGCCTCCTCAAATGCCGCAACCTCACTCATCTCCCCACACCACTCCTGAAACGAGGGTACTCCAGCCGTCTTCCACCCCCTGAGTATTATTCTACTGGCCACCATAACTCTGGCCAGGACCCAACCTCTCAAGTGGCTATCCCCAAAATGTATGACTTTCCCATCACCCAAAATGCAGAGTCTGGGGCAAAATGAAAACCTTGTGTCCAACACATCACACATAAATCCCTGAATCTTTAACCAAAATTCCTGTATTTTAACACATCCCCAAAAAACATGGGTTGTGTCCCCCACACTCCCTCCTCCAATACCAAATTTAAATCTCTCTCCCATAATCTCTTGAGAGAAGTTGAAGCTCCATCCCCCAGACTCTGAATTAACAGGGAGTAATACTCTGATGCCTCATGACCTTTTCCAAAAGCAGTAATCAGTAACCACTTCTAGAGTATCTGCCCTTTTAGGGGAGTGTATGCTACTCCCAAAAATAGTACAAAGCAGGTGGGGCAGCTGTAAGTACGAGAACTGAGATCTAGGAATCCTGAAATGTTGGACCAAATTTTCAAACAATCTCAACCCACCACTCTCAAATAAGTCACCGAGTGTATTAACACCCCTCTCAATCCACTCCGACCAACAGAAAGGGGACTCACCAATACGCAACTTTGGGTTTAGCCATATGCTTGAGGCAACATTTAAATAAATGTCTGAATTAAACACTCTGGACACTTTTGTCCATATCGCGGACAGATGCGAGATAATGGGGTGCGACTTAACTTCTCCAATTAGTTTAATAGAAAGGCTTTGTAATAGTAAAATAGGGGCAATAACTTTCTGTTCAATTCCAAACCAGGGAGGGCTCTCTCAGGTGGAAGTGACCAATGAGCTAAATGTCTGAGACAGAACGCATAATAATAAAACAAAATCTTGGGTAGGCCTAGCCCACCTTTGTCAATTGGCTTATGTAACTTGTTGCAATGTAACCTGGGATGCTTTCCATTCCAAATGAAGGACTTTGCTATACTATCAAATTGCTTAAAATAAGAGAGGGGGACATCTACAGGGAGAGATTTTAGTAGGTAGTTGAATTTTGGAATACAATTCATTTTAATAACATTAACCTTCCCAATCATCGATAAATGTAATGAAGCCCACCTGTCCACATCATTCGAAAACCTTTTTATTAAGGGGTCAAAATTAAATCAGACAAATTTGCTGGGAATAAAATTCCCAAATACTTAATTCCTTGTTTGGGCCACTGGAAGGTGCCCGGCTGAAAAGCCGTTATTGGGCAGTACGCTGTCAAAGCCAAAGCTTTGGATTTAGACCAATTGTCTTTGTATCCTGAGAACTTTGAAAAGGAATTAATAATTCTGGAGGCAAGGCATAGATCTAGTAGGGTCAGAGACGAATAATAAAATATCATCTGCGTAAAGCAAAAGCTTATGCGCCATACCTCCCACAGTCACCCCTGGAAAATCATCCTCCTTTCTTATCGTGGCTGCTAATGGTTCCAGGGTAAGACAGAACAATAATGGGGAAAGAGGGCAACCCTGCCGGGTGCCCCCATCCAGAGTAAAATAATCTGAAATTAGTCCATTTGTTTGTACCGCCACTACAGGGTGTCTATAAAGTAACTTAATCCATCCAATAAAAGTACTCCCGAACCTATACATTTCCAAAATCTTAAAAAGATAATCCCATTCTACCATATCAAACACCTTTTCGGCGTCAAGTGAGATGACAATGACCGGAGACTGATCATTCGCTACTGACCACATGATATTGATGAGACGCCTAATGTTATCAGAAGAGCTACGGCCCCGAATAAACCCCACCTGATCTATATGTATAACCTTGTATAGATGTCATAACCTTACTTAATTGGGTAGCCAGAATTTCTGACTATTTTTACATCTAGTTGGATCAGGGAGATTGGACGGTAACTTTTACACTCGCTTGGATCTTTGTCCTTTTTAAGAATCAGACTGATCCGGGCTTGTGTCATGGTTGGCAGGAGCTTTCCATTCTTTAATGATTCAGTATAAACTTCTAGCAATAGTGGAGCCAGTTCTGTAGAATAAGATTTGAAAAACTCAGCGGCAAAGCCGTCAGGCCCCAGAGCCTTGCCTGTAGGTAAGGCCTTAATAACCTCGCCAAGCTCCTCCAAGTTTATCTCAGAATCAAGATAATTTTTTTGCTCAGTCGTCAGTTTAGGGAGATCTAATGGTTCCACAAAGTTTCTAATATCTTCATCAGTAGATGAAGACGTGGAACTACAGAGATCAGAGTAGAATTCTTTAAAAGCATTATTAATATCAATGGCCGAGGTAAATATTTCACCACCAGCAGATTTCACTGAGGGAATGGTAGAAAAAGACTCTCTCTGCTTTATATATCCCCGAACTTCCCCCTGAACAAAACAAACAGAAAAAAGAAAAATGTGCGCATTAACCCCGTGCACGAAAGCGCCAACCGGCGACAATCCCTCTAAACTCAAAAGGTCCATGAACGCCCATGAGCCCCCACGGCAACTTTGCCATCGGATTGCTCAATTTTGCCTAATAATTTGTGAGGCAAAATTACATAACAGAAAATACTCTGTAAAATAAACCCCAGCCAATAGGAAGAATGAACACAAAGAACATGTAGATTTATTCACAGAACTGTCTCAAAGGTGTGATCTTCCACAAAACATATTCCAGCTGATATAAAACCATTCAGATTCCTCGGACAGACAAACGAATGTTCAGTGAGCTGGCTGTTATGAGTTCAGCGGATGACGAAATCATTCCAATGTCCCGTAAAAATACTCAACAAACAAACTCCAGCCAGCAGGAGGAATAAGCACGAAGAACGAACAGATTAATCCACAGCTGTTCCAAAGGAGTGTTATTCAATAGAACAAGCTCCAGCCGCTAGGCAGAACCAATACAAAAAGAAACAAAACTGGCATCCCGGTTCCCTGGATGGTCGAGTCAATTCATTCAGAGGCCGCGTAAAAGTATATACCATGACTTACACAATCCCTCAACTTTATAAATGACATCCTTTGTGTGAGCATGTAGATATTTTGCGGTCATCCGTAGTGTCCACTCTCAAACTGGCCGGGAACTTCAATGCAAATGTAATCTTTCATCAATGCAAAAGTTTCTTTAAGGAAAAGTGTTATTCAGAAAACAAACTCCAGTCGCTTGGCAGAGCCAATACAAAAAGAAAAAAGAAACCAAAAGGATGCCCAGCTTCCTCAAAAGCCAGAGTAAGTACAGCGAGTCGACCCACTCACATGAGAAACACCCAATGGTTTACTCACCCATTTGTTCAATAAAAGACATTGCCTGATTGGGACATGTAAATACTTTGCGACCGTCCTTCGTTTCTATTCTCAGTTTGGCTGGAAACATCAGAGCAAAAGTGATCTTTCGCTGATGTAAGAGTTTCTTACATTCCTTGAACCGACCGTGTTTCTCTCTTGTCGAACTTGCAGAATCGATCGGGGCCTATCGCCCTCAGCAAATCTGTGAGCTGGGACTCTGTGAGCTCGCTCGATTTCCAGCTTGTGGCCTGTTATGTCGAGCAGACTCGGGAAAAGCTCGTCTAGGAATTTCACCATATCTCTGCCCTCCTCATGCTCAGGAATTCCAACAATTCGAACGTTATTCCTGTGGCTTCTATTCTCAAGATCTTCAAGCTTTTCAAGGAGATGTTCCAAATCAACTTTGGTCGCAGGTGGATTAGTGGTTAATTCCCTCTTCGAAGATTCCAGACAATCGATTCGTCTCTCAACATCAGTCACTCTTGTAACTAACTCAGAGAATTTTATTTCCATCGCCATAATCAATCAACGTGTTACAGCGAGATCCTCCAAGTCAGCAAGAACCTTCGTCAACATCACCGACATGTTGGACAACTGACGCTGGATCACCTCTCCCGCCGCGCCATCCAAATCGAGTCCCTGGTCTGTAGGCCTGTTGGGGCTTTCATCCTGAACACGTAAGTGTTTTTAATGTTTCTAGAGCCTGAGGATTTTGACTTCTTTGCCATGTTTTGCCTCAAAGAGCAAATGTGTAACTGGGTGTATAAAATTTCACCAGATTATAACATGAAAATAATAAAAAATTTAGCAAAGTGCAGAGAACTCGTCGCTCACACGTCTGCTTCTTGCATGGTGTCCAGCAATCACAATTTTTATATTTACAGTGTTTTACAGTTTGTACTTGGCAGTAAAAGTTACAGAGTTGGTATGTTTCAAATGCTGTTTATTTAAACTGAACTGCTGTTTATTGCTTGCTGTTACGAATACTGACTTCAGGTCAGGAATTTAACATCGTGCTCAGGTTGGTTTATAAATGATTACATGGTGATCATTACTTGTGAATCATGTGATACATTAATATTGACATTTTAAGGAGTGGAAAATGTAGCCTATATGATTTAGTGTCTTAGTTAATGTTACACTTCACAAGCTACAGACGTACACAATTAATGGGGGCCACAAACGGAGGTGAGACCGTGCCCATCCGATCTGAAATTTCACCGTGCACATTTTCATTCCTAAGGTTTACAATTAAGTACACTGTAAGAAAAAAACTTTACATTTTAAAGTAAAATACTGGCAGCAGGGTTGCTAGCCAGTTACTGTAATTTTTACAGTGACCTTACTATAACTTGATTGTGTGAAGTTGCTATATTTGGGGGAAATACATAAAATACTGTATATCCAGTATATTTTGCTGATTGCTGAATGTTAATTACTGGCAGCTGAATCTTAAATTTAAACCACTTATTAACTACATAAGGTTGTATAATGCATATAACTTAATTCAGCTAATATTTCACAAAACAAAAAATAATTTGCAATATTTTGTTATCTTGAAAAACTGGTCAACAAGCTGCTGGCACCCTCATGAGGGCTTTAATCTATTGATGGACTCAGTCCTTGATCATAGTGAAGCAAAAGTGTGCAAGCCCCCTAGAGCAACATCGATGCTTCTCAGGGTGTGTAAAAATCTTGGTCTTACAGATATTTGGAGACTTTTGAACCCATCCGGTAGGGACTATACATTATTTTCATCAGTCCATAAGATTTATTCTAGAATAGATTTCATTTTATATCTAAGTCCCTCATTTCATCTGTTGTTGATTGCTCAATTGGAAACATCTTAGTCTCAGATCATGCCCTGGTGTGTTTAGAGGTGTTTCCACCTATGGAGAAAAACAAAATCATATGGTTGGCACTTTAATATATCCCTTTTGCAAAATCTTGATTTCCAACAAATGTTAATGGCTGAAATCAATGTTTATATGGAGACCAACTGGTCCTCAGTATCCTCTGTGGGCGATGCTTGGGAGGCACTTAAGGCGGTTCTTAGGGGTCGGCTCATATAGTATGCCTCATTCATCAAAAAATCCAAAGCACGAGAACTCATGGAGTTGGAAGGGAATATTAAAAGTGCAGAGGCAGAGCTGAAGCGCCGAATGCCGCCTGATGGCCTCAGAGAATTGACCCGATTGAAATACAGATATAATACTATTTTGTTGCGGAAGGTGGAGTTTTGGCTATTCAGGGCAAGACTTTGAGTCGGGTGACAAAGCAGGGAAGCTTTTGAGAGTCTTTTTCTACCATTCCCTCAGTGAAATCTGCTGGTTGTGAAATTTTTACCTCGGCCATATATATTAATAATGTTTTTAAAGATCTTGATCTCTATAGTTCCACATCTTCGTCTACTGATGAAGATTACCTTGGAGGAGCTTGGCGAGGTAATTAAGGCCTTGCCTACAGGCAAGGCTCCGGGGCCAGATGGCTTTGCCGATGATTTTTTTAGATCTTATGCTACAGAGCTGGCTCCACTTTTGCTAGAAGTTTATACGGAATCATTAAAGAATGGAAAGCTTCCCCCAACCACGACGTTAGCCCAGATCAGTCTGATTCTTAAAAAGGACAAAGATCCAAGCGAGTGTAAAAGTTACATTCCAATTTCCCTGATCCAGCTAGACATTAAAATACTGTCAACAATTTTGGCTAATCAATTAAGTAAAGTTATGACATCTCTTATACATATAGATCAGGTAGGGTTTATTTGGGGCCGCAGCTCTTCTGATAACATTAGGCATTTCATCAATATCATGTGGTCAGTGGCGAATGATCAGACTACAGTCACTGCCATCTCACTTGACGCCAAAAAGGCGTTTGATATGGTAGAATGGGATTATCTTTTTAAGATTTTGGAAATGTATGGGTTTGGGAGTACGTTTATTGAATGGATTGAGTTACTTTATAGACACCCGGTAGCAGCGGCACAAACAAATGGATTAATTTCAGATTATTTTACTCTGGATAAGGGCACCCGGCAGGGTTGCCCTCTTTCTCCATTTTTGTTCTGTCTTGCCTTGGAACCATTAGCAGCCGCGATAAGAAAGGAGGATGATTTTCCCAGGGTTGTGATGGGAGGTGTGGCGCAATAAGCTTCTGCTTTACGCAGATAATATTCTATTATTTGTCTATTACCCTTCTAGATCTATGCCTTGCCTCCACAGAATTATTAATCCCTTTTCTAAATTCTCGGCATACAGAGTTAATTGGTCTAAATCCAAAGCTTTGGCTCTGACAGCGTACTGCCCGATAACGGCTTTTCAGGCAGGCATCTTCCAGTGGCCCAAACAGGGCATTAAGTGTTTGAATATTTTAGTCCCAGCAAATTTGTGTGATTTAGTTGAGTTAATTTTGACCCTTTAATAAAAAGGTTTTCGAGTGAAGTGGGAAGGTGGGCTTCATTACATTTATCGATGATTGGGAAGGTTACTGTTATTAAAATGATTTGTATTCCAAAATTCAACTACCTGCTACAGTCTCTCCCTATCGATGTCCCCCTGTCTTATTTCATGCAATTTGATAGCATAGCGAAGTCCTTCATTTGGAATGGCAAACGTCCCAGGTTAAATTTCAGTAAGTTACATAGGCCGATTGACAAAGGTGGGATAGGCCTACCCAAGATTTTGTTTTATGCGTTCGGTCTCAGACATTTGGCTCATTGGTCACTTCCACCTGAGAGAGCCCCTCCCTGGTTTTGTATTGAACAGGAAGTTCTTGCCCCTATTTCGCCATTGCAAAGCCATTCTATCAAACTAACCAGAGAAGTTAAATTACACCCAGTTATCTCGCATTTGCATTCAGTATGGACAAAAGTGTCCAGAGTGTTTAATTCGGACGTTTATTTAAATGTTGCCTCGAGCTTATGGCTGAACCCCAAATTACGTATTAATAAGTCCCCTTTCTGCTGGTCAGAGTGGATTGTGAGGGAGGTTAATACACTCGGTGACCTATATAAGAGCAGAGTGCTGAGATCCTTTGAAAATTTGGTTCAACATTTTGGGATCCCCAGATCTTTTGAGGTATTTACAGCTGTGCCACTTGCTTTGTACTATTTTTGGGAGTAGCATACACCCCCATAAAGTGGCAGATATGCCGGGAGTGGTGATTACTGCTTTTGGAAAAGGTCATGAGGCATCAGTGTATTACTCCCTGCTAATTCAGAGTCTGGGGGATGGAGCTTCAACTTTTCTCAAGAGATTATGGGAGAAAGATTTAAACTTGGTATTGGAGGAGGGAGAGTGGGCTAGGATTCTAAAAAACGTCAAGTCTGCATCTAGAGATGCAAGAGTGCACCTTATGCAATTCAAGATTTGACATCGATTCTATTGGACCCCCTCTAGATTGTATAGGCTTGGTCTTAAAGACACACCCACCTGCTGGCGATGCCAATCAGAGGATGGAGACGTAACCCATGTCTTTTGGGAGTGTGTTAAGATCCAGGAGTTTTAGGTTCAGAGTTTTGTGTGTGATGTATTGGGCACTTGGGTGTCATTTTGCCCCAGACTCTGTATTTTGGGCGATGGGGCAGTCATTGATGTTGAGAACAGACACACAAAGAGTTGGGTCCTAATCTACCGAAGGACATGGACAAAGCGGCTCAGACCCCAAGTCCTTGAAAGAGCTGTGTCACACCACGGATCTCACAATCTAGTTTTGTGACAAGGACAAAGCCAACAGTCTACTTGGGCTCCAAAGAAGGCCCAGAACACAGAACTTGTGGATTAGCTTATATTGGAAAAACACATATCTAAAAACAAGGAACATTGAAGTAGTATACGTACAAATGATCAAAAGAATCCTGTGGCAGTTCATTTTAATAATAATAATAAAAAAAGTTTAATCCTGCTCTGTGCCTGCTTAAAATTCTGTGTAGAGACGCAATGCAGCATAAAAGCCAGTCTAAATTATGCCTGCTCTAACTCACCTCAGGGCAGCCTTAAACTTTGTTTTTGACCATATTTAAGGTTTAATTTAATATTTTCATTAATTTTATATTTCTATATTCAATTTGTTTTATTTAAAACATTAATCTCATATTTTGAAAACAATTGTAATTTCTGTGTAAATGCATTTATGCCTTCTCTGATCAGTATTAATCAGTCTGTGTAAATGCATCTAAATTCCAGTTTAAATGCAGCTTCTGTGCCACCTCGGCAGTGTAAAGATGGCTTTAGATATATTGTTATTGAACATGTCAAATCACTCAGAAAAGCTGGTGATGTTAATAAAAAAAGAGGCCTATTATATTTATACACAACACTTTGTATCCTAAGGATCTTCACTTTGATTTTGATATCCATCCGTTCTTGTGACTTATTGACATTTTGAGAAAATGTTTACCTTTGTATCTGTGTTTGTATTTGTTTGACTTTGCCCTGTCTCTGATATCTGCTATTTCAAACGTTTTTACTTAAATTATGACATGGTTTAATTCCTGTGATTCACTGATGTTTGAGAATTGTTTGTAATTGTAAGATACTGATGTCTGTTTTGCTGATGTTTGAAATTTGTCTCTAATGAATTTTTCTCATTAAGTGAGATTGCGTGATCATGAGATAATTTACCCTGATTTTTAACAGGTGGACATTATGATGTGTTTGATTGTAGCAAATGTACTTTATTGATGTGTTGCCTTTTGATGTGTGCCTGATGAAGATCATTCTGATCGAAACATTGTTATTGTTTTTAAATCAATAAAAGGGAATAGTTAAACAGTGTGGGGATCCACTTTAGTTTTATTTAAATACTTTCTGCCAAGTACCTTCTTGGGCACAGCAATCTAGCTAGCTAACTAATTTTTTTTCTTAATGTCAATAACAGTCTTAATCCTTTTAGCAGATGCGTAATGCAAAAAATAAAAATAAAAAATACAACAGTGAAACAATCAAAAGTGGACATATTTCAACCATTTGTTGACAATTTTTAGATTTTTTGTGATGAATGCCCAATAAAAATTCAAATCAACTAGATAGAGTGGGAGGAGTGGATTCTTGCCTAAAAATGTACACTTATAAATGAAAACTTGGATGATAAAAATGTATCATCCAAAAATGATAAATAAATGGACAATATATTGAATCTCTTAGTTTTTGTTGTTGTAATAAAAAAGATATATCAAAAACATTAATAAATATGTCAGATACCATTTTTTCGGAGAGGCCATTTGCTCAAACACACACACAAAAAAAGGTGTTTCATCATCTCATCTTTGTTACAAAAAGTAAAATTTTTCTTATTTTTGTCAATATACTTAGAAAACACTATTACAGGGATAGCATTTCTGTAATGTTTTAAAAGACATCTCTTTCATTTTATTAGTCAATGCATTTATGAGGAAGAGGCCAAACCAAATTCCAATTGACCTCATAAATATAGTATATATCCATTGAAAAGTATATGCTTTAATAGTTTTTCTAATCAAACAATTATAAACAAAGTGGTTACTAAACTTGTCATCAGTAACAGGGTTCCTTGAACTGAGAACTTCCTTAAACTCAAAGACATTGGATCACACAGAGTTTGAAAAGAATATACTTTTAAAAGAATCTTAATACCAATAGAAATGGCATTATTATAAAATTATACTTTTGGGAAAATTTTGAAAGGGAACATAACGAACATAACTGAACATAACAAAACTCAACAGTTGTTAGTGTTGTCCTCTGGGGGCTAAGCCCCGTATTTCTTCCAACCCCAGCAATGCCCCTGGTTTTTACAAGTCTAGGGTTCTGTTTTTTCATTATTAAAAGGATTTAAATAAATAAAAATGGTTAAATGGTAGGCCTTCTAGTATGGTGCATTTATTTATTTATTTCTGTATTTATTTAATCATTTATATAACTTTTCGTACATTTAATTATTTTAGATATTCATTTATGAATGAATATGTGTATTTGTTTTTTTATTTATTATTTGTGCAGGTTCTGTCCTCCATACACTTCCAGGCAGTAGTGTAGTCTAGGGCATAGGCAGGCTTAGGCCGTATACCCACGTATATTTCAATGCCCAGGGGCGTAGATTCCGGGGGGGAAGTAACCCCCCCCAATAATAAAAACAAGCAAGTACAACCCCCCCCCCCCATATTTATACCATAATCAATGGAAAAATATAAATTATTTACACTGTAACCCCCCAATGTTCAAGCCAAATATACGCCCTCGCATATACCCACCTTAAATTAGTTATGATATATATGGACGCCAGAACAGCGAGGAGGCTTTTGACCTTTACATTTTATTTATACTGAGGTAATGCCACAGCACCGTTGAGTGAATTGTGATTATTATTATTATTATTATTATTAATAATAATAATAATAATAATAATAAGTGTACAGAGATTCTCTGCATGGAGCAGCGGGAGGTGGGACTGCAACTGAAGGCATGGGCGAAATAGACAGTTTAACTCAGCTGAGCTACCAATCAGAACGTTCATTTTAACACGATTGGAATTTTTTTTAATCAATCATATTTTCCGTTTCAATAAGGGGCCGGAAATTTCTAGTGTCTACAGTGAAATGCTGATGTGCCTGCAGTGCTGGAGTCTCCATAATTATTTTGTGCTGTGTATTTACTTCGCTGCTAAAAGTGAAAATATTAATGCATTTAAATAAAAACTTTCGCTATTAAACTTCGGGAAAATACTGAGTGTCACTGAACCCATGCTAGTTTTAATGATCTTCGCAAATGACAAGTTGTCCCATAATTGTTTAAAATGTCATTTTTTCTGTCTTTTACTGCTGTCAGTGGTACCTTTTTTCCTTGTGATATCAAATCATCTTAATTTATAATTCTTAATAGGAAAGCTATTTCACTATACAAAGAAATGAACATTTTTGTATACAAATAAAACAAATAGCCTAATAAGATTAGTAGGCTAATATAAGATAAGCTTTAAGAAGTAATATACATTTTAAAGTGAACATTACTACACTCAGTCATTACCTTTACAGTGCTTAACAGTTTATTTTTTATACGGTTATGTTTGTATTAGTTTATAAATTAGAGTAAGTACAAAGCCTGTTTTACTTGGGATCCTCAATAAAATCACAGTATGCCCACTTCTTCAGTCACTACTACTCCACTGCTTCCAGGGTAATAGAATACAAAGTGTGATGTTATAGTAAATAATTCAATAATGGATATATAAAAAAATAGTTACATTTACGCTGCTAAATAAGCCGGAATTCGCATCATCACAGTCTGTAAATAGTGCAATAACTTTTTTTTTTTTTTTTAAAAAGTTAGTGTACTTGTTTGTTTACCAAGGAGACAAAAGTGTCTGTGAAGATCATTCTTGATATTTAGGGGAAAATGGTACTTCAACAATCTACTGAAGAGTTTTTTTTTTTTAGCATTTATTTATTTATTGCAACAAGATCTGTACGATTGTTCTGTTAAAGGTGCACTCTGTAATTCTAATCCAATAAACTTTTTGTCAAATTCTACAAATATCTCCTCACAGTCCGCTAGCTGTCTGTTCTGTGGGTGGGCTGAAAAAAAAAAACCTAGTATTTGTACACAGCCCTGGCTCCGTAAATGGGACAAAAACAAGTTAAAAGATCCACACAACACTACTCCAGCCAATCAGCAACAGGGGGTGGTTCTTTGCGTGTGCACAGGATGGGGGGTGGGGCAGAGCAAGAGGGAAATTAATTAGAAGTGTGATGGCCTGGCCCACCCAATCAGGAGCTTGGCCCACCCTGGCCCCACCCCCCATAACAACCAATCACAAAATTGGTGCGATGTTCTATTCAGCTCCAGATTTTCTTTTTCTTTTCTTTCTTTTTCTGTTTTTTTTTTTTAAGTGTAGGCTGTTGAAACAATAGCCTTAGCCTCATTCACCTTGCTACCTTTGCCGTTAACAAACGTGCTGAATGACAAAGCAATATTAATAACGATACTGTCATTTTAACAGTCAGTGAACATATTATTAAACACTTGTACATTAAACAAAGCACAACATGAACAGATTTCTTATTCCGAAAGGACAAAAGAAAAGCACTTTTGCTCTCCAGGATGCAGCTACCACCTCTTCCATTTGTGGCAACGATGTCGGAAAAATAGTTGGGTCAAGTTCAACGGCATCTTCGGATGGTGTCAAAAACACAATTACACCTACACAAAAATGCAGCAATTATGTCAAAAATGATTTAAACAAGGCAAATCCTCATCAGCCGACTCTGAAATCATACACCCGAACTCTTCTCAGATGGAGGGAGAGATGTTTTTCGGTCACGACCGTGGCTTGAATATTCTTTAGAGCGCGACGCATGCTCTTGTTTTCCATGTCGAGTATTTGGTGTTGCTTTCTCCGAGAAGGATACTTTCATTTCGATGGGTTTTAGAAACTGGAAAGCAGCATTAGAACATGACCGCGGTCTTCAAAAACATGCTTGTAGCCAGGCTCATTTACAAGCCTCAACCGCATGGGCAGAATTTTGCTGCTGACAGGTGTCAGGGGAGACTGTAGCATGTTTACTCAGCCCCCAACAGATAGAAAAGGATCGATATTACATAAAAAGCATGGCAGGTGTTGTGAAATTTTTAGCAGTCAATGAGCTTCCACTACATGGAGATTGGGAAACATTTGACAATGAGGAGGATTGCATAGCCGCGGGGCTTTTTGCCAAGCTGTTAAAAATACACATTGGAAAAAGATAAATACCTTGCTGACATTACGTCAAGTATCCCAGAAAATGCAAAGTACACTTCCAAAACCATCCAGAATTAAGTGATTGAAATTTTGGCATCCATGGTTCTGAAAAAATAAATAAAATAAAACAAAAATATGACACTGCTGATTCAGCTGCATTCTGTTTAAAAAGTGATGGCACAAGGGATCGGTGCAACATTGAAAATGTGTCTGTTGTAATCTGCTTTGTGTGCAATGGTGTGCCAGAGGAACATCTCATTGGCTTGTTAGAACTACAGCAGCTTGATGCAGATTACATCACCACCGAAATATTAAGACACTTGTTTCATACAGGATTCAGTTCTGACAATATACTGAGCCAGTGTTATGATGGAGCATCAGTGATGAGCTTTATTGCAAAAAAAAGGTTGGGCAGGCATATCCCCTATATCCACTGCTATAACCACCAGCTTCACCTCTCCATCATACATGCAATTCAATGTGAACCTTGTGCCAAAAGATTCTTTGACTTGTCAGGCTCCCTGTACTCTTTTTTTCAATCATCATTTTGTCAGAGGTTCAGATGCCCATATCTCAAGAGGTTGTTAGAAATCTGCTGGACAAGTCATTTTGAAGTTACCAGATGTGTTGTGGCGAGTGAGGAAGTCATTCTTGACATTCTTTCCAAGGTTTCCGATGATGACAATGCTTCGGTTGACCTTGCAAAAGAAGCTTCTGGGCTTCTCTCTCAGCTGAAGTGATGCCATTTTTTTGAAGTTGGCAAATTTCTGATTCATCTTCTTGCCATTTTGAAACCAGCCAATGCCATCCTACAGTCTTACCATGTTGATCTGTGCAGTGCAGCTGAAGTACTGCAGGTATCTCTTAGTGCAATGAGAAATCTCAGAGAAAATGACAGTCAGTTGCAGCAGTACTGCACTGGCATGTCTACTGATGAGCCCTCACCAAAACTTCTAAAGACTATTAATCCCTTCTATGCTGACTCTGTCATTTTATCACCTATAGGGCAAGAAGGGCAGTCAGGTTCTGAATGTTCCACTGAAGCTCTAAGGCTACAGATGTTAAACATTGTTGATACAGCTGTATCAGAGATGGAAAACAGGTTTTCCACAAAGAAATTAGAGCTGATGCAAGCCCTCTCATGTTTGATGCCAAAATCCAACACATTTCTTGACATTCAGCTGCTTGAGCCTTTCTGTAGTCTTGCAGGGGTTGCAAAAAGTGAGCTGCATAGTGAAATTCTTGTTGCCAGACCAATGCTGACCACAATGCTTCCAACTGATGCTGACTGTTCGGCTATTTGCAAACACTTGCAGGAATACAATGATGCTTTTCCAGATCTTCATAAACTGTATGTGTCTGCTCTGGTTATGCGCGTTTCTACTGCTTCATGTGAGAGCACATTCTCCACTCTGGCAAGAATTTTTACACCATTTCGCCGCACAATGCTTCACGAGAGGAAAAAAAATATTGTACTTTTAGCTCATGAAAAATCAATAACACATGAATTGGACATGGATGAGTTTGTGACCGAATTTTCTCAAACAAGCAGAAAGCTAACGTTGTAAATATTATAGTAGTGATATCAATAGTTCGATGCACAGTCTCCGACCTGTACCTGTTGTGATAAAATCTACAGTTACTAAATTGTTACAAAATCTGTTATAGAGGACAATAAAATAATATTATAAACAGAAAAAAAAAAAAAAAAAACAGACCAAGAGAAAAAGGCCTGACGAATATAAACTAAAAAAGAAGGATTATGATAAGTCGAGGGCTAGGAGCCGCGTCAACATCGGCGAGGCTTTTCAGCGGTGGAGAGACCTCAGAGAGGTAAAAGGCTTGAAGACATATGCAGCAGTTGCTCTTTTTCTTTTCGATAGGTGGGTAACATATATTTTGCTATGTTTCACAGAACCCATATATGCTGTTGTTGTGATGTTAGATTTAGTAGGAGAGTTGTGAGTGTCTGGTGTGCCTAAAACCATCTCCTCTTTTCTGCAAGTTATCCTAGCAACAGCAACTTACTGAATTTGGGGGGCGGAGCTTCCAAAGGAGCACCCTGAAGGGAGGGGTGTGTTTGTTTTGGCAGTTGAGTTCGAATATCAACAGTGTTTCTCAGGAATCGCTGAGTGCACCTTTAATTCTGACTGTAAGTAGGATTTGAATTGAGATCCAGTACAGAAGGTGGCGATAATACTCCTAAAGAGTTGATCGCCATTAAACAAGAAGAGGAGGAAGAAGAAGAATATTTGAATTGAGTCCCTCGTGACCGAACCAAACGTGTCTCCCAGAGGCCACCGTATGACGTCGTTCCCAAACAGGAACCCGATTCTGACAGGCAACGTTGAACGTAGTTTATGTTGGTCTAATTTTATTGTGAGTTTCTAGAGAAACACATTTATAACTGAAGGACCAGTTACTTAAACTGCAGCAATATGTCACAAGATTTATGGTAAGCAGATTATTTTATCAACTAATGGCATTTGAGCATAAATCTGTCTGTAGCAGACAGACCTGAGACTGATTTGTTTTCTTTTATTTTCCTTTATTCTTGGTTCTATATTTTAATCGATAAATCATTTTTAATGACATAAACTCTCTTTCTTTTTTTTTTTTTTTTTTTTTTTTTTTACCACGCGACAAACGCGTATAAATGTTGTAGGGCCGGTTAGCTGAGATGTTTGTTTATCATGTGATTGTGTTTAAGGATGATAGTCCTGTTGTGATTCACAAAACACTGGAATCACACATTTAATTAACCTGTTACTATTACGATGCGTTGCTAGTATCAACATCATTTCAAAGATGTCAAACTGTTTGACCAGAAACGTTCTTCCACTTTTGTTTTCTGTCTCTCCATCGTCAAGGTTACAGAATTATGATGCAGCTTGTCGACTGGCACAAGAAATTGCAGAAAACATCCATGAAAGAAACCGACAGCAAAGGACCGGAGGAAACCCAGCTAAGGTAAAGACATGATTTCATTGTTCTTCAGAGGAGACCTGGCTTCGTTTAAAAAAAAAAAAAAAAAAAAAAAATATTTTTTTTTTATTGAAACATCTCTCATCTTGTGTGTATGTCTCATGCCCTGCAGCTCAACATGACCCTGAGAGCATCATTACAGAAGCTCAAACAGAATATAGCACAGCTCAAAGAGACTCTGATTCGAGCTGCTGCTCAACGGCGTATGTATCCTTCCCAGAAAAATAAAGCAGAACTATTGCCATCCCCTAGAAATGCTAAGAGTGGAACCCAAATGGTGTTAGTGTTTGTAAATTGTTGTATCTTGCATTATTTTAAAGAGAGGATATGATACACCGGCTTTATGCTCATATTAAAAATATTTCTGTCATGTTTTGTTGCTTGGAGTGTTTAGCAGCAGTATTAAGGCTACAAATTCCTCCAAGAGAAAACAGTGTGATTTCTCATTAGCACCTGAAGGGGGCAGTGTATTGTAACAAATCACCACATAAATGAAGTTTTACTGTTCAGCCTGACTGAAGATCACTGTGCCAAATATTAGCATGATCTGAGGTAGTGTTGCTTTCGTGTTTTATTTAAAAGTACTGAAATTATATAATGGCGGCAAACTAAGTGAAATGAATGTTATGTTCAGTTTGTAATTTATAGATATGTTTGATTCACTAAAAGGCTGTGTGGCTGTATCACTGTGGCATGAGCATAATTGTACAGGAACAGGTGTGTGTGTGTGTGTGTGTGTGAGTTGAAATTGATGTGTGCCCTTAATGAATAATGATAGAATGCAAGCTGAAGCAGACAGAAGACAAAACCTTGTTGATGATCTCGCTACCAGAGAAAAGATGCTGATTGCCTCTTTCAAAGGAGATGTCACAGAAGGCGAACAGTCAAGGTACATCCACACATTCTGGGCTCAACAATTAAGATTTTTTTTTTGTCTGCTGACACAGTTGGGCCAGTAGTTCATATTTGTATTTGTCCTGCCAATATTTTTTTACTTGCCCCCAAACAAAAATAAATATGTTTTTCAATTAAAATGTACATGAATAAACATTTACTATGTAATAAAGTATACATTTTTATTTTTCAATAAACATTTTCTTTACATAAAAATAAATAATAATAATAATAAATGCAACACATAATTTATTACTTGCTCAAAATGGCAAGTGGGTGCTCTGTCAATTGGCTAGAAACTCTCTCATACTGGCCCGGGCCATCCTTATTGTTGAGCCCTGATGTTTTTGAAAATGTAACATTAAGTTTTGGTTGATAAGAATGTTGAAACGGCTGACAAACATTCATGCACCACGTTGTTTTTTAAACTATGAAAATGAATTATTCATTCACATCTTATGCAAATTTAGGTTAAGCCTAGTATTTACATTTATGCTTTTAGCAGATGCCTTTATTGAAGGAGACTTAAAGTGCATTTAGGGAATTGTATGTGTGTACTATGTGTGTTCTGTGGGAATCAAACCCACAACCTTTGTGCAGCTAGTGGCATGCTCTATCTGTTATTTTGTACCTGTTGATCTGCAGGAACTCTATAATGCTTGGAATCCTATTCTATTAAGGATCACATGTTGAAAGTAGAATTCTTGTTTGGTATTCACCTAAATTTCGAGTTTGTGCCGCACACCAGTAAAGTAATCATGAACTTGTACCCTAGTTAGTCTACCAGACCATGGAGACCTTGGCTTGCCATCTTTCCTATTTATCCACTTTGCAGTAGTATTCCAGTGCTCTTTGTTCAGTAACTTTATGCCAGAAATGGTGTGACTTGCACTGAAACGGAAGTATGTGCACGCTCTCTGCGTACTTGAGTTCAGACACTCGGCTTTGCTGCTCTGCTGATCAGAGCTGAGCGTTGAGCTGCCGCCATCAGGACTGTTTACACTTCACTACTCTCCACTGCGCTCACATCCTCTCTCCAAAACACACCATCAGAGATTTAACATGCCACCGCCAATCTCCTGTGCACTTATGACTTTCAATCGAAATGACAGCTCAGGAGCAAAACTCTTTTGGAGAAGTAAGGTGGTCATTATTTAGATTTGACCTGTTCGATCTAGGTGACGTGGACTGGGAAGGAAAAACAACCAGATAACAGAAAATACTTTTTTTTTTTTTTTTTTTTTTTTGTATTAGGAAACTGAAATACTCCATCCATCAGGATTATGCTATTTTTTCACATCACTCTGATTGATACAGGGTATTATAGAGACTTTTTAGTTTTATTTGTATAGTGCTTTTTACAATACATATTGTTCAAAGCAGCTTTACAGAATTAGAAAAATTTAAAAGGATAAAACTTCACAGTAAGCAAAGAAAAACTCCCTAAAATGTTAAATATGAAGAAGAACCAGTCGTGAATTCAAATTTGTGTACTGTCAGAGTATGTCCTACCTGCGATGAAGAAAGCACTTCTTGACCGTGAGTAAAGTATGTTCTTTTGATATGCAGGCGAGTGGTATGAATACATTCCTGGACATACTTCATCTGAGAACATGGGCATTGTCCCATGATATGAATTTATGATGTAGTAACAACAACCACAAAAATAATTTACTGTTGTATTATAATAATAATTAACAATTTTGTTAAACAATTACAATTTAAGCACAAGGAACCCCTTTCTTGGTATATTTTGCGCTTACAGTACAATTGTAAAGAGCTGCCTGATTTGTGGTTTTTAATTCAGCATTTTGAATATGACGTCTTCTCAGCTGCCAAGGCAATATGGGACAGAACAGTGTCCAGTGGATGCACACTTCAGAATCTCGCAGGCTCTATTAGGTTGTCTGGGATTTTCCTGTCTACTGTTCATAGTGAGGATTCAGACATACCACTTATTTGACATACTGCTTTTGGCGTACTACATAGTAAGGAAGTATGCATATTTAGACAGCCCTCCTACTTGGGCTAACACCAGAAGTTGCGTTACCTGAAATAATTTTTCATAATTTTCTGAATCGAGGGGGATTGATGAATCAGTGCTTCCCTTAGGATTTTTTCAGCAGCAGTGCTGTCGTGCTCGTGTCCATGCGCCCGTAACACTGGATCCATATTTACGCATATCGGTGGAACTTAGAATCTTTATTATAGATGGGTTATTTATGTTCGGCTTGTCGTGTGTGTTTACTGAGACTTGGAGGGTTCTGGGGGTAAAATTTACTAAAACATAAGAAAAATGAGAACAATCTCACCTAAATCTCAGTTCTTACCTCTTAGTTTTTTTTTTCTTTATTTTTTTAGATGGAATGATTTTTAAAGTAAATAGTCTAATTATGGTCCTCTGCTTCAGTCACTTGTTTCCCAGCAAGACATGATGCAATCATGTGCTGAATTACATTTATTTTGTTGTTCTTGGCAAATATGTTTAACAAATATATATAAGTAGTTAAAGGACAATTCATTCAAAAACATCATTACTTCTTAAGTCCCTATGAATTTCTCTTTTCTGTGGAACACAAAAGGTGATGTTAGTCAAGAACATTAGTTCCAGTCACCATGCACTATCACTGCATTTTTTATAATGAAAGTGCATTGTGACTGAAACTAACATTCTCCCTAACATCTCCTTTTGATTTCCACTGTAGAAAGAAAATCATAGCCTAAACGTTTGCAAGTGATGACAGAATTACTATCACTTTAATTGTACAGGTCAGTACTCACCAGTTACATTAAAAATGGCCATTTAATGTTGACAAATTTGTACATACTTATTAAAATTAACTGATTCACATGGCAGAGAAAATAGCAGTATACATCAGATGGAGCTCTAGAGAGATGGAAATTAGAGATTAAAAGGTGTTTAAGAGGTTCTCTTCACCCAGAGTAGTTCTGATAGCATTTGACACAAAGCTTTTTTGCTGTTTCTGCCTTTCTTGTCAAAAGCACTGACGCGCACAGAACAGGGGCAGCAGGGGCACAAGCCGTTGCCCCTTTCTTTCACAAATATAAAGGTGCCCTTTTGGTCGTCCAGAAAAAGGGGAGACATTTTAAAATTAAATTAAAATATTTAAATACAACAAAATTAAAATCTCATCATAATCTCACAATAACAGAAATAATGTGTTATGAGATTTCTTTGTAAATCGTGGGAGTATTAAATTAAATTAAGCAGAGGTGCCTTTAAGAGCGCGTACTACAGCAGATCGGGGCGGATTCCAATCGCAAGTGACCCTCCCTATGCCCTATACTCACTCCGAAATGCAGAGCCCTTGAAGTTGGTACTCTGAAGGAAACATGGCATTACTGTATGAATGTACCCTACGCTAACAGTCTTGTGGAAGGGCCCGCCGAGAAAAGATTCATTTTCTCACTTTCGTTTTGAACGAGCTTTTGAGTGGCATCCCCTCCTGCAGGAGTGCCCTTCAAGGAAGCAAAAAATGCAGTTTTGAATTCACCCCGGAACATCGAAGTGCCGTTACCTCGAGTAACTGGTCAGATAAAAAGTCCACTCCATGTATTGTGTTGTAAGTTCATCAAAAGAATAATACTCGATTGCTACCTCATTTCAGACATCGCGTACCACTAGTGTAGACAGATTTATTAATTATAATGGGAGCGGTCGCATCGCTTTCAGTGATATAAATGTAATTAGTCTTTTATAGAATATTGACATAAACTGAAGCCATTAGACTAATCACTTTCAGAAAAATACCATTAGGCTACAACAGTACCTCAGCTCCCTATACGCATATTACGCAGTCTGCGTAGGGCACCAGCTCCCTAGAGGGCACCATCATACCCTAGGGGGGCACCAGAAACTCCACCGGCTGCCCTTGCTCGCAGGTTATACATTATTAAAAGACCCTGTAGCATTTGCGGAATACAGTTGATCACCTCGAGCTCTCACTTTCTCATCGCGCCTTCGCACGGTGCACCACGTTACCAGGGTAATGGTACTGAATAACTGATCATGTTCATATTTCATGATACTCCAGGGTACTTTAAAAAATACCAAGGTTTTACTATGACACATGCCATAAACATGGGGTTATCACAAACCATGTCTGAAAATAAATAAACAAACAAGTGTATTACCGTGGTGTTTTTTTGTGAGAAATAGAATAGGCTATTATTTGTGTTAAAGGAAAAATTTATGTACAGTATATACAAGAAAATGGTTAAATACTCAAAAAGCAAAGAAATTAGTTAAGTATTTATAATTACTACTCATAAAAAAAAAAAATGCTAAGGTCTGTGCATGTCACTGGTCAAATGTGCAGTTTTATGACTTTGTGAGGGAGCGCCACGGTATATAGGCATCAATACTATATCTCTCTGACTTCCCACGCTTGCAACGTTGACAGATTTGCTTTCTTGATTATAAAAAGGAGTGATAGATTTATCGCATGTCACGTCGTTGGCATGTCGGATCTTAAATTCAGAAATATGCGACTTTCTCACGCTTGCGCACGCTTGCACTAAAGTCATCAATCGCTCAATGAGCTGCTGCACAAGAGAGGGAGAGAAACACAACACAACATTATTGATTTTATCATCTGTATGGATTGGTTTACCCTCAGCTAATTGTTAAAGTGAATAAAGGTGTGTGGGAATTCCCCGCATTATGAACATGGAACATAAGGAATTATTAAATTTGCATGCAATGCCCGCAGTCCTGCACCCGGCACACTGAATTTCAGGTCCTGCGGGTATCCTGCCTCTCAGTTGCAGGACACACTCACGTCAGACTGCTATACGGTGATGTCACTGTGAGTACTTGCGTCTATTTGTGTGTATGAAGTAGGGTCCCTTTCGTTTCATACCAGCCATATTCAAATGCACACAGTGTAAAAAGCGCAGCCTGACTAGGGCTGGCAAGCGTTACGTTGCGTAAAAAATATTAATAAAACATGTAAAACCTCAGCAGCAACTCTCATAATTTAGCAGCTGCTGAATGCATATAGGGGAAACACTGTGGATGATTACATATTTTTTAATAATTACGTATAAATTATTATATTTAAAATAGGCCAGGAGAGAGAGGCGAGTTTGGATTTGAGAAGAGAAATGGAGAGCAAGTGTGAGGAACTAACAAAGGCAAACAGACTGGGTGTGATAGATTTGGCCATTTTAATTAAGACCCCATTTACACGTGTTACTAAAATGTGTTTTTGGTGAGCCGATCACATGTGGTCAGTGGTAAATACAGGTCTAAATGGGGTCTAAAAGGTTTTGTGATTGGATTACAAAAACTACATATGAATGTGGTAAAAAAATAAATGCATGTGACCACATCGCATTTGATGTGGAAAACACTAATCCGTCCTGTATGCATCCCGGACAGCAGCGAAGCGCCACCCCTCACCTGTCAATCAACATCTGCGCTAAAACAAGAGTGCAAACTTTGCTGGTTACGAGTGGCTTTAAAGGGAAATAACCATCCGATCGGGAAAAATAAAAAACTGATACATACACAAACACGAGAACTTCACAGATTTTCGTCAGTGTGTCTGATATCAACATGCATGGATACCTTAGAAGCACAAACATCTGAAGCTCAGGTTAATACAGGTAATCCACTAAAATAATGGACAGTTCTGCTCGAAATGTTGCTTTTGTGCTTAGATTAAATTTCAGCTGCATCTGGGAGAAATTGTGCACCATGTTTTTCACACTTTCTATGTCTTTTCTGACTTTGTTACGCTTCAATATCATGCAATAACACACCGACACAGTGATTGATGTATGTCGTCATGAAACAGAGTCCCTCCGCTCCAAATCCGATCACAAGTGGTCACAGGACACACATTTAAGTGACCAGGTGAAAACAGCGTTGTCTCACCTGACCACATGTGATCAGATAACCTGAGATGTATCTTAAAGGGATAGTTCACCCAAAAATGAAAATTGTCTCATGATTTACTCACCCTCATGTCATCCCAGATGTGAATGACTTTTCTTCTGCAGAACACTTATTTTTAGAAGAATATTTCAGCTCTGTAGGTCCATACAATGCATACAGGTTGCCAAAAATGTGAAACTCCAAAATCCACATAAAGGGATCATAAAAGTAATCCATACACCTCCAGTGGTTAAATCCATGTGTTCTGACAGGATATGATAGGTGTGGGTGAGAAACATAAATATTCAAGTCATTTTTTTGTCATGCATTTTCTTCCCTGCCCATTAGGGGACGATATGCAAGAAGGATGTGAATCACCAAAAACAGGAGGAGGAGAATGAAAAAGAGAAAGTAAAATGGAAATTGACTGAGCAGGGAGGAGAATTTATAGTAAAAAAGGACTTAAATATTGATCTGTTTCTCACCCACGCCTAACAAATCGTTTAAAAATACACTATATTGCCAAAAGTATTCGCTCATCTGCCTTTAGACGCATATGAACTTAAGTGACATCCCATTCTTAATCCATAGGGTTTAATATTACGTCGGCCCACCCTTTGCAGCTATAACAGCTTCAACTCTTCTGGGAAGGCTTTCCACAAGGTTTAGGAGTGTGTTTATGGGAATTTTTGACCATTCTTCCAGAAGCGCATTTGTGAGGTCAGACACTGATGTTGGACGAGAAGGCCTGGCTCGCAGTCTTCGCTCTAATTCATCCCAAAGGTGCTCTATCGGGTTGAGGTCAGGACTCTGTGCAGGCCAGTCAAGTTCTTCCACACCAAACTCGCTCATCCATGTCTTTATGGACCTTGCTTTGTGCACTGGTGCGCAGTCATGTTGGAACAGGAAAGGGCCATCCCCAAACTGTTCCCACAAAGTTGGGAGCATGGAATTGTCCAAAATCTCTTGGTATGCTGAAGCATTCAGAGTTCCTTTCACTGGAACTAAGGGGCCAAGCCCAGCTCCTGAAAAACAACCCCACACCATAATCTCTCCTCCACCAAACTTCACAGTTGGCACAATGCAGTCAGACAAGTACCGTTCTCCTGGCAACCGCCAAACCCAGACTCGTCCATCAGATTGCCAGATGGAGAAGTGTTATTCGTCACTCCAGAGAACGCGTCTCCACTGCTCTAGAGTCCAGTGGCGGCGTGCTTTACACCACTGCATCCGACGTTTGCATTGCACTTGGTGATGTATGGCTTGGATGCAGCTGCTTGGCCATGGAAACCCATTCCATGAAGCTCTCTACGCACTGTTCTTGAGCTAATCTGAAGGCCACATGAACTTTGGAGGTCTGTAGCGATTGACTCTGCAGAAAGTTGGCAACCTCTGCGCACTATGCGCCTCAGCATCCGCTGACCCCGCTCTGTCATTTTACGTGGCCTACCACTTCGTGGCTGAGTTGCTGTCATTCCCAATCGCTTCCACTTTGTTATAATACCACTGACAGTTGACTGTGGAATATTTAGTAGCGAGGAAATTTCACGACTGGACTTGTTGCACAGGTGGCATCCTATCACAGTACCACGCTGGAATTCACTGAGCTCCTGAGAGCGGCCCATTCTTTCACAAATGTTTGTAGAAGCAGTCTGCGTGCCTAGGTGCTTCATTTTATACACCTGTGGCCATGGAAGTGATTGGAACACCTGAATTCAATTATTTGGATGGGTGAGCGAATACTTTTGGCAATATGGATTTAACCACCAGAGTCATCTGGAGTACTTTTGTCCTTATGTGGATTTTGGAGCTTCAAAATTTTGGCACCCATTCACTTATATTGTATGGACCTAAAGAGCTGAGAAATTCTCCTAAAAATCTTCAATTGTGTTCAGCAGAGGAAAGAAAATCATACACATCTGGGATGGCATGAGGGTGAGTAAATCATGAGACAATTTTCATTTTTTGAGTTAACTAACCCTTTAATACCTGGTGTAAACGGGGTCACAGTGTGTGAAAAGAAGTGGCTGATAGGAGGTATTTAATGACCATCTCTGATTAATGCAATTAGGGGACTTTTTGAATTTTTTTTATAGGTCTTATCCCTTTGTGCATTTTCTCTGCCTGTGTTCTTACATTTAATCCTCTTAAGTCCTTAACTTGGGAGGGGGGATCTTTTATCTTTATTATAGATCCTGCTCATATTGCACTGGTATCCCATGCATAAGTTTAGCTGGAGTGTTCTAAATAAATTACAGCCATTTGATCAAGTTGTTTAATAGTCCTGCCTGGCAGGATTTTTAGAGCCAGGATTCATCTCACTGTGTGGTCTTTGTCTGCCAGTGGGGGTGTTAGTTTTGCTTCAATAAGCTGAAATAGCATTTCACTTTTTTCGACTGGGATAAGAGAAGGCTTATGGCATTTGTGAAACAATACCTTTGAGGAAGATTAACCTCCAATTAAGCACAAAATGACATGCCCCTTGCATTTGAAGATTCAGGGTTCCCGACCCTGTGCCTCCACCCTCCTCCCCAAATGTCCCCTCTTTTATATTTGATCATAATGCACAAAGTTGTAATTAGTTAAATAGGGTCTGTAAGAGTCAAGGTCTGTGCGATTTGTCTGATTAAGTCTAAGGGCTCTGCGGGAGGTTAATTGGATAAGCGTTAATCCTCACACCGCCGAGATGGAGCGGAGGAAGTGGAGAGGAGCTGGCACAAGCTACGAGTTGCCAAACATGTCAGAAAGATTAGTATTCACCACTGACCACTCATCTTGCTGGCCAGAAGATTAATATCAGCTTTGACTTGGAGGGAGACAGCACTTCAAAGGAGCTACTGGACTGCCTCGATGCCTCGTATAGAGAAAGGTGGCAGAATGGACAGAGGGCCAGAAGAGATAAAGTGATAAAGGCGTAGAGAAGAGAAGAAAAGCTTACCAGACAAGCGTGTGAGAGGTAAACATCCTCGGCATGAGGAAGGATGAGAACGTGAGGAACAAAGCCAGCTGAAGACCCTCCAAAGGTTAGCGACCCCTCTGAACCCAAATGGAGATCCACTGATGCTGAAATAACTGGAAAAGAAGGGCCATTGTCAAAGACTAGCACTAATAATGAGAGGAAGTCATTTGGGTGATATGCAAATTTTTTTTTTTATTTAAATACCTTTTTTGACACAATTGCACCTTCACCTTCATGAACAACCTTATAGGTTTTAGACTGAAAAAAAAAAACCCTCAATGTAAAAAAAATTATGGATGCCTTTGCATTAAATAATAAAATATCAAAACAAGTGGCATTATAAAAAAGGTAAGGTTACATATGTATAATAAAACAATAGATATATTGTTCAAAATTAAAACAAAAGAACTAAACACCTTTTGATTTTGAAACTTTGTGGAGCGCATCCATAGTTAATGTGATGACCTTTGGTTACTCTTCTAGTTCACCTCTGTGAAGTTGAGCTGAACTGACTTCATACATCCACTTAAAAGTTTTAAGAAAGTGTCAGCAATATTTATTTATTTTTTTTTTTTTGGATGCCATTGGGTTATATTGTTATCTAAATAATGCAATGAAACATTTTGAAGTGTGACTTGAAGTCTCCAAAAGTGTCCTAATTTTTTATTCTACTGTATAGCCCAGGGCAAATAAATTTAACCCACTATTTATATTAGGCCCTCCATCTGATTTAGATGAAAAATACCAAATACCAAATGGGCCTAGTTACTAAATCCCCAAATCTATGAAACTGCATTCATAATGGAGTTCAGCTAGACTAGACACACCCAGGCCTGATCACTGCCAGCCCTGTTCAATCAAATCAACGCCTAAATCAAGACCTTTTTCAGCAGCATAAAGTTGGCTAAAAGGTCTCATCCACAGGTACACCTCCAGTTGACTCCATTTATTCAATTGCCTAAAGGCTTGACATCATTTTCTGGAAAAGGCACAGTTAACTTGGTGTATGTAAACTTCTGACCCACTGGAATTGTCATATAGTCTATTAAAAGTGAAACAATCTGTCTGTAAACAATTGTTGTAAAATTTCATGCACAAAGTAGATGTCCTAAATGACTTGCCAAAACTATAGTTTGCTAAAATGAAATCTCTGGAGTGGTTAAATGAGTTTTAATGACTTCAACTAAGTGGATGCAAACTATATAGTTTGCATCCACTTAGTTGAAGTCATTAAAACTCATTTTTTAACCACTCCAGAGATTTCATTTTAGCAAACTATAGTTTTGGCAAGTCATTTAGGACATCTACTTTGTGTGTGTGTGTGTATATATATATATATAATATTATATTATATTCAATCTTGCAGCCTTGCAAAAGTGTTCAGACCCCTGACCAATTCTCTTATATTACTGAAATATAAATGGTACACTGAAATTTCATTCTGATTGATATTTTATTTTAAAACACTGAAACTCAAAATCAATTATTGTAAGGTGACATTGTTTTTTTGTTGGGAAATATTTTTATGAAAAATAAAAAACTGAAATATCTTGCTTGCATAAGTATTCAACCCCCACACATTAATATTTGGTCAAGCCACCTTCTGCTGCAGTAACTGCTTTAAGTCTTTTGAGGTACATATGTACCAGCTTTGCACACAGTGATGAAGTAATTTTGGCCCATTCTTCTCGGCAGATTTACTCCAGGTTGTTTAGGTTGGTTGGGTGACAATTGTGGACTGCAATTTTCAAATAGTGCCACAGATTCTCAATAGGATTGAGGTCAGGACTTTGACTTGTCCACTGTAGGACATTAATCTTTTTGTTCTTGATCCACTCCAGTGTTGCTTTGGCCTTGTGCTTGGGATCATTGTCATGATGAAAGGTGAATTTCCTCCCAAGCTTCAGTTTTTTAACAGACTGAAGCAGGTTCTCTTGCAGTATTTCCCTATATTTTGCTCCATCCATTCTTCCTTCATTTCTAACAAGATTCCCAGTCCCTGCTGATGAGAAGCATCCCCACAGTATGATGCTGCCACCACCATACTTCACTGTAGGGATGGTGAGTCATGAGGCATAGGAAGTATTAGGTTTGTGCCACACATAGCGCTTTGAGTTCTGGCCAAAAAGCTCTGTCTTGGTCTCATCTGACCACAAAACCTTCTCCCATCGCAGCTGGGTCACTCACATGCTTTCTGGCCAACTCCAGACGTGCTTTCAGATGGTACTTTTTGAGTAACGGCTTCTTTCTTGCCACCCTCACATACAGGCCAGCGTTATGCAGTGCTCTTGAGATGGTTGACAGGTGTACCATTACTCCACTCTCAGCCACTGGACTCTGTAGCTCCTTCAAAGTGATTGTTGGCCTTTCTGTGGCTTCTCTCACAAGTCTCCTTTTTGTTAGAGTGCTGAGTTTTGAAGGACGGCCTTTTCTTGGCAGTGCCTGGGTGGTGTGGTGCAGCTTCCACTTCCTGATTATTGATCCAACTGTGCTCACTGGGATATTCAAACATTTGGATATTATTTTGTACCCTTTCCCTAATCTATGCATTTTTATTACTTTATCGCTAACTTCTGTGGAATGCTCTTTGGTCTTCATTTCCCTTCAGATTCACAGCCTGACCAATGATTATGTGATTGCAACTTTAATGATTCACAGGTGGATGCCAATGGTAAAGTAACTGTGTCCTCGTTTGGGCAATTTCTTTCATCGGTGTAACCTGGCAGCTTCCACAGCACAGGGGTTGAATACTTATGCAAGCAAGAAATTTTTTTTATTTTTTTTTTTTATTTCCCAACATAAAACCAATATCACCTAACAATAATTGATTTTGAGTTCCAGTGTTTTAAAATAAAATATCAAACAGAATGAAATTTCATTGCAACATTTGTAATTCAGTAAAAATGAGAATTGGTCAGGGGTCTGAATACTTTATCAAGGCACTCTGTCTGTGTGTGTGTGTGTGTGTGTGTGTGTGTGTGTGTGTGTGTGTGTGTGTGTGTGTGTGTGTGTGTGTGTGTGCTATATATATATATATATACCCAAGGTTTCCCAGCAGAACATTGCTCAGAGCATCACACTGCCTCCGCCGGCCTGCCTTCTTCCCATCCTGCTGCCATCTCTTCCCCAGGTCTGAGACTCACGTGCCCATTGTAGGTGCTTTCGGTGGTGGGCAGGGGTCAGCATGGGCACCCTGACCGGTCTGCCCCATATGCAGCCAGCTGCAATGCACTGTGTGTTCTGACACCTTTCTATCATAGCCAGCATTAAGTTTTTCAGCAATTTGTGCCACAGTAGCTCTTCTGTGGGATTAGACCAGACGGGCTAGCCTTCAGTCCCAACGCGCATCAATGAGCCTTGGGTGCCCATGACCCTGTTGCCTTTCAGGTACTAGCCACTGCATACCGGGAACACCCCACAAGACCTGCCTTTTTGGAGATGCTCTGACCCAGTTATCTAGCCATCACAATTTGGCCCTTGTTAAAGTCGCCCTGATCCTTACGCTTGCCTATTTTTCCTGCTTCAAACACATGAAATTCAAGAACTGACTGTTCACTTGCTGCCTTATATATCCCACCCCTTGACAGGTGCCATTGTAACAAGATAATATTATTCACTTCACCTGTCAGTGATTTTAATGTTGTGGCTGTTCAGCGTATATAAAGAAAAATCAATGATGAAACGTGAACCTTCAAAGAAAATGCACTGAAAAGTTTTCTTTTCTCTCTACTTCACATGTTAAAATGGGCGTGTCTCATCAGTTCAGGGACTTTAGTGCTCTTAAAAAGTGATAACATTAATCTCCACTGACTGTGTTTGGTTCTTTATACAGACATGTCAGTGTTCTCAGCCCGGAACATCACCAACTCTGTTTGTTTTACGTTTACCATCTGCACAAATATCTGGCTCCTGCACTGGATCCTGTCTGCAAATGCATAATATTTTCAAGACAAGGAAAGGCCAATTTTTCCCTCATTGAATGGGAGGTTAATAGAAAAAAAATAAGATTTAGAAATGTTCTCTTTTTCAGTTTTAAATGTATTCTTATGTAAAATAATAGTTCTATATTAGATGGCCATTGTTTTTGTTTTTATGTGCATTGATATTGTCAAAGATACAGGCTTTAGCAGATCATGTTCTCCATGTAGTTTTAATAGCAATACTACTGATATGGCAATATGATCAAGAGTTTCTTTTCAAAGTGAAGTTGACCAAAATTAATTTGTTAAATGGGGTTATGAAGTCATGTTTGCTTTTCAGCCATGGATCATGAATTTATGGGCAGAGCTTAAATTTGTTTAATTTAAAAACACTATTTTAATGCAAAATTAATGGTGTTTAGTTTTGTTTTTCATGTTAACATGTTACTTACAATGAAAGTGCTAGCTAAGATAAAAATGAAAAAAATAAATATAAAAATTGGCCCCTGTCAAGTTTTCATTTGGATAATCTGGCATCTGTCCCCCATTAGAAAGTAATTGAAGAGCCTTGGGTATAAGCCAAATGGTTGGACTTTTAAAGGTGAAAAGAATAGAAAATATGAAATTGAAAAATCCTGCACACTGTTGTAACTTGAAAATCATGTGTGCATGTCATTTCGCTCCCTAGCTCCCTATGTCATGAATTAGTATATCGTGAACAAGAATTTTGACACTGGCAAAGGTGTTGATCCATAAAATATGGATGTGAGGTGGCTGTGGCTCAGGTGGTAGAGCAGGTTGTCCACTATTCGCAGGGTTAGCGGTTCGATTCCCAGCCCACATGCCAAAGTGTCCTTGGGCAAGACACTGAACCCCAAGTTGATCCCAATAGCAGGCTAGCACCTTGCATGGCAGCTCTGCTGTCATTGGTGTGTGAGTGTGTGAATGGGTGAATGAGACAGTGTAAAGCGCTTTAGAGAACTGCTAAGTTTAAAAAAGGTGCTATATAATTGCAGACCATTTACCATTTAAATATTGGGACACTGATGACTCAACTGCAACACTATTACGAGCCGAGTTGCTCAATAAAATGCAGCTGTTATAAATCAGCTACGATAGTGTCTTCTATACAGCGATGTTGATGTTCAAATATTCAGTGCTATTATGAATGAGAAATTATGTAAATGAACAAATTATAATTATCTTTTCACAACTTTAATATTTAAACATTTCTAGGATTGTTTCCCTTTCATGCACATGATGGAAGAAAGATAATTACAAATAAAGAGAAAATAAAGCTTCAACTTCATAAATTACACTTGTGCTTATCCTCTAACGACTTAATAGACTTCAGAAGAAATGATGACATACATTAAGGGAACATAGTAAGCAAAGATGCTCAATGGTTTTTATGGTGCTTTCTGCAAAAAATTTTTAGACTGCTGTTCATTGCACTGGAACGATTTTTAGAATGGCACAGCTCCAGAAATGACCAACTCCCTGACTAGTGCCCTGACTACTGAACAAGGGAGCTGATTGAGATGCAGTCTTTATTGGCAACATTTCAGTCAAAGACCATCTTCAGGCATTTTAGTTTATTAAAGATGAAGTGTGTAATTTCTGCTCAAAGTGGCACCAAACAGAATTAAAACCTTTTTGATTGAGCAGCCCAACTGGGTGGGAAATGACAAGATTGGCTCAACATTAACTGATACTACCTTTTGAGTTTTATACTACTTGTTTGCTTACACTAAATACCCACTGGAAGCAGGTCACCCATGTGAGCTAGTGACCAGCTCATAACTCTCAGCACAATGCTGAGCACTGATAGCTTTACCAGAAGAGCCTTTAAATTTCACTTCTTTCTGTGAGCTGTCCAGGAGGCTCAAGGGGAAAAGCTTTCATACATTAATCAAAGAAAAATGCAAAAGCGCAACGCAGTGACTCAGGATAACGGGCTGCTTCTCAGTTTGGCATGGCTCTTTGAAAACTTGTATAAAAGCCAGAGGCTGTTCATATGCTTTGTGTCCTTGTAACATAGGCCATGAAACCTTACTCTCCAGTCCCAACAAAGTGGAACCCATATGAACAAATAAACAGTGGCTCTCTGATCTTACAAGGTCCAAAGTAGGGGATGTTGTTTGCTATTTTAAAAGTAGAATATAGAAAGGTTATTTATTCTGACAGCACATGAGTGCTACAGATGTGAGTTTGGTAGAAAGTGCCTGTGGCTTTTCGAACAACTCATGGACATGCCTCAATGTTTATTTATGTTTGCAAAGTAGATGATGTGTGTCCAATTGATGTGTGAGCATAGCTGTTGATTGACAGTACATATGTAATAACTGTAGTATTACTGTGAGTAATCTTGTAACCATGTGTATGTAATGACAAAATTGACTTTGTATCTTGCTATGATGACTGCCGTATGCTTTTGTGAATATGTGCAGTGCACGCTAATGTACGTATGTGTATGCTTGTTTGTTTTAAACTGGCATTTATAAATGTGAATTTTTTTTTGTGACATCATCCTCTCCAGGTCAACCCTGATGACAGGTGGAAATGGGGCGGCGCCAGTAGCGAACCCGTGGTTGGTTAATGAACCTGAGGAGACTAGAGGACTCGGCTTTGAAGAAATCAGACAACAACAGCAGCAGATAATCGAAGGTACACAGCATAGTCCACAGTACAGTACTTGCAAGTTGCCATATCAGTATAATTAACTGTTGTTTGTGGTGCTCACAATCATCTGGCTACCTCTCTCTGCCGTACCGACAGAACATAGCAATTAAATACAAAGGTGTTCTGAAAATTATCTACCTTCTGCTCAGCTGAGTCACTTCGAGAATCCCTTTTTTGCACACACGTTTTGTGATCTGCTCATTTGAGAATAGCACCTCAAAGGATTTTTGAGAGAAATCAGGAGAAATTCTGTCCACCCAAGTACAACATTAGCCTCAAGGTTACAGCTAAAGTACCTTCTGGCTCACTGTGGCAGCTGTCTCAGTGCTGTTAAAGATGACTTTAGATCAGACTGTATGTCATTTAAATGTCATATATGCCAACACACTGCAGCTAATGGCTTTCTCTCTCCACAAGGCTCATTTAGAAGGAATTTATGTACTTTTGTATTGTTATTGTGACTCAAATAACATGAGCATGTTGCAGGCCCTTCAACGTGTGATAATTTACTGAATGAAAATCACAGGAACATGAAATAGTAGCATGGAAAACCAGTGGTTAAAAACCAGTCCCAAAAAGGGAACAAAATATCTCTATAATCAAATATTGAAATGTAAATTATTCCATTAACTTCATAGGCCCAACAATATGCACAATTATTAAAATGATACAGGCTAAATAGGGAAAATGATTTTTTTTTCTTCTAAATTTCTGTTGAATTTTAATGGTTTCATGCTCTTTTTAAAAATAAAACTGTTTTATTAATGTGGTTTCATGCCTTTGGCAGCCAATAATTCACCACACAAAATACATTGTGGTCAGCACAAAATTATCTTTGCAGCAAGTAGACCAGTATTTAATGAAGTATGAGTAGTTTTTTTTGTTTTTAACTTTGGTTTTTGAGTATTATGGGATGTCCAGCAACCTTTTATATTGGCATGTACCTAATTTAAGAGATTAATTTGTGCCAAAATGCTGCATTTGACTAGGCCCATAGCCTTTGAATTTAACAGCAAAAGTTATGGAAAGAGGTTTCTCCTCCCTTGTTGAAGAGCCTATTTATTTAGCTATCAGTCAAATAATTAGCTTTATTTTTTCTGCTGTACATGACTACATTATAACAGACCTATGGGTTGCAACCCATCAGTTGAAATCCACTGTGTTAAACCATCATCTTTGGAAAAATATGTGCATTTTGTCTTTCTTTTGTGCAATTCTGTCTCGCTTACTGTTGTCTGACTGATGTGTCTCTCTCTTTAGCTCAAGATGCTGGCCTGGATACTCTTGCTGCAGTCATAAGCAGACAAAAACAGATGGGCCAGGATATTGGCAATGAGCTAGATGAACAGAACGGTAAGAGAAAACTGCAGTAGCCTCTATGTGACAGCTCTGGCTGAACATTCAGACGTTTTTCTTTGAATAACATCTAATTTGTAGTCAGTTTGGTTTGTCACGCTGCTCTCCCTACACTACATATGATGTCATTAGCTTTAAAATGAGCTGCTTTTTGAGGCCAGGGTGAAAGTGGAAAATGTGGAACAGAATAGTTGGAAACCCACTCTCACCTGATCAATCTCTACCTGGTTTAAGTTTTTAACCCCTTCCTGCTGCAACATGTCAAACACATTTCCTAAACATGAGTTTCTAAACAGACATTATATCCATTTGAGTGGGAATGTGAGCAACGTGGAGGAATTCCACTGTGGAAAATTTTTTTGGTCACATGAAGAGACTGAGCTCAGATCAATAGCCTTTGACCTCATCTAAAGGTCACAACTGCTTTTACTTTTTCCCACACTGTTCTTCAATCTGTCTTACCCAGCCAGTAAGGTGAGACTGACTAGAGAGGGGAAAACAGATAGAGATTCATAATTATCAATTTTTGAACTGGGGTAATTTGTCCACTAAGCTCATTTTGCTGAAATAAGATCTCTTCTCAAAATGATCAGCCACGCTGAGAGTGCTGCTCTGTGATCAGCTGACCTTGCCCATACATTAGAAAGGTTATAAGAGCATATACACTCTCTGAGTCTCCTTTTCCTGGTGGCTTTCAGTTTTTCAGGTATTCATTAGGACAGATAAATATTACCTGGACGGGTTCATCTTTTTCTCTTATTCACTTCTGCAAAATGGTCAACCCTCAAAAAGTAAAAATGTGAAGATCTTTTATTTAAAAGAATATTTCTTCAAATATGAACATTTATTTACCATTTACTTACCCCTATGTAGTTCTAACCCCAAATAATTTTCTGTCTTCTATCACAAAAGGAGAAATTAAGCAGAATTAAAAGTGAAGTGTAAACTTTCAAGTTAAATTTTGCACAACAAAACAGGAGAAAAAAGACCTGCACGAAAACTTCCATGGAATTGTCCATTGTTGTTGTTTTGAAGTGTGATGACTCAGCTATTGGCACTTTAAACTCAGGCATGTGGAACTGCGTCACATACGTCAGAGCTAATTTAACTGAAGTTATTGCTTCCCTGTGTCCTTGGTGGACAAATGACATTATAATTTTATCAGAAAGGGTATAGTTCAACAATGAACTGATTTTAGTTACCAAAACAGAGGTAATTAGTTACTAATTTTTGTTTTTTATTCAATGTTTTAGTTACTAAAGCCAGGTACTTTCTTTGTCCACAACTGTATGGAAAAACACAATGTCCGAGCTTCTGTTTTCCATACAAGGAAAGTGGATGGTGATTTGTACTGCCAAGCTCCAGAAAGCATCATTAAAGTATTATAAAAGTAGTCCATACAACTTGTTTGCTATTTTCAAAGATTAAAGTTCCCTGTTTTACATTAGAACACAAGCACAAATGCTGTTTGAGAACGTTCATAATCGTCTCAAAGTAACATTATCAGTGTAAAGCAGCTATAGGCTAATGTTCTACAGTCTTTTCCTCACTCAAAGCTATCTTATTGCTTTGGAACACACTAGTCATATGGACTACATTTATGATACTTAACGATGCATTTTTGTCCATTTTGGAGCATTTTGGCTGTATAATTCACCATAGATATTCCTTGTATAGAAAACAGAAGCATGGACATTCTGCCCAACATCTCATTTTTATTTCACGAAAGCAAAAAGTCATATTGATTTGGTCATGAGGTTGAGTAAATGATAACACATACATTTTATTTTTGGGTACTCTTCTTTTAATCATAGCGGGGCTATGGAGTTTGGTTCTTTTGGTCTAAATTATTTTGTGTGGGAATTGACAATTGACATGCCACAAATGCTGTTGATGAACTTCTGTTGAACCTGGAACATTCCTTTAAAATGTATCCACTACTCCACACTGCCCTAAGGTCCTTTCTTTAGGGTCAGGGAGTGAAAAGACTAGGATACCATGTTGTGTTATTGTGGGAACAATTTGGGGTTTAGACCTTTAAATTAGTGTACCATTCAGGACATTCGGGTAAGTGAACCAACAACCTACCGGTTAACGTCACGGAATACCTTGATCCTCTAACTTACATGCAAAAATCCACATGCACCTAATGGATAATTATTTCAGTGTGGAGCTCGTGTCAAAAAAAATAAAAGAAGTGATGATGCAAGTTCACCTCCTCCCTGTTGCATTTCTTGGCACGGTGAAGGTTGCCAACAATGCTTTTTCCAGGGGGCAGCATCATGGATATGGACCACTTCCAATGTCACTACTTTATTCCTCTGTCTGCTTTAGCTACTGGCTCCTTGAAAACTTCAGACATAGTCCAAATGTTTCAAAGGTCACATTTGGCACTTTTATTGAATAGAGATGAGCACAGCAATTAGCAAAAAAGTGGCTAGAAAAATAATGGAACTGTTTTTTAAACGCGTCCAGAGTTTCATTATATAATAAGCATTTTCTATTTTTCTTTTTTACGTAGCCTAAACCAATTACAGGTTCTTTATTGTGGTGAACTAGTGGAGACTAATGCTGGGAATTGCAGGTGCTTGGATACCTCTCTGACCCGTCTCGGTCTATGTAGGGCTCAAGTTGATTAAGTCTGCTTCTTTCCTCCCTCAACTAAACATGGGACAGAGAAAGAATCATTTAAATAGGACCTCAATTTTTCTCCCCTCTTTTTAAAATGTGCAGCCTCAGAGTTCCCTAGAACAGACGTTTAGAGAGCCGTAACTGAGGTGCATGGTCTCTCTGTTTCAAAGGGACACGTTTGAGAGCTGATGGAATTGTGGTGCTGTTCTACTGTGCTGTCGCACAAAGCTCTCCTGGATTTCAGCTGCAAGAGTCCTTTTCTTGCAGATATAATGCCTCTCCCATGTGAGTATTAGAATTAAGAGAGAGAGAGATAATTAATTGGAAGGGATTCCTTCCAAAATGCTGTAAAATTGTACTCCTGATGCACGTCATATTCAGCAGTTTAAACAACACATGTACAGTGCCTTCCGGAAGTATTAATGCCTTTTTTGTTGAAACATTTTAATCCATTGAAATACTTCTCACTAACACAATGAATTCAATATGACTACAGTAAATCATTCAAGTGTTGGCTTTTGAGTTTTGCGTATTTTTACATGGGCTTTGTACATTGGGAAACTTTTCCAAATGAGCATTTAAACAATGTAATATTCTGCTCATGCCTTATTTTTTTAATTCCAAGATACTACCTTCTTTTTTCACGCAATTTTAAAAAATAAACGTTTTGCTGTGTGCTTTGAATTATGGTTCTATTGGAAAATTAATATTCATCTTTAGAGTGTGTATACTTTCTCCAACCCCAAATACTTTCTCCAGGTTTAATATGTTGAGATAACTAAAGAAGCTGCTCATTTCCTCAAACTGTAAACACTGTCTGTGTGGCACTATAAAAATATTGCTCTGTTTGTTTGAGGGGTCGGGCCGCCTGACAACATAGACTCAAACAGTGGCGTGAGTTTGGGGCAGAATTATCTGCTTGTTTGTTCAATGGCTGATTGGGGAGTTTTCTGAAAACCTGTTTGAAAACAAAGTCTACATGTATTTTTGCAATTCCATTTGGTGGCACTAGCATGATAGAAATGACACATTTCAGCTTTAAATGCAGATCTCAGGCTGACTGAAACATATTTTTCTCAAGGATTTGCCTGTATTTGGCTCTGTTCAAGTTGCCCTATATGCCAACAAGGTTTTCAGTTCTTCCTGCTGAAAAGTATCCCCAGAGCATGATGCTGGCGCTACCAGACTAAATGGTTAGGATGGTGATAACTGGTATTGGGCTGTATTTGGTTTGCGACAGTACACTGCTTTGCTTTCAACTGAAAGGGCTCAACCTTGGTGTAATCAGTCCACCAGAAGTTCTTCCAAAAAATGTGAAATTGCTTAAGTTTTTTTTTTTTTTTCCACATAGCTTCTAACAAACTCCAGGCATGATGTAATATTGCAGTTTCTCAAAAGTAGCCATTCTCATAAAGAGGCAGGATCAGTGAAGTGCTGAAGGAATTGTTGATTTTGACAGTTTCCCCGATTTCATCCAAAAAACTCTGTCTCTGCAACCTTGTCAGTGTTGTAGCTGGCCTCTTGGTCAATTCTTTGACAATTGCCCTGTTTGCTTGATTGCTCAGTTTTGTAAGACTTCCTGGTCCTAGTAACGTTTGGGTACTACCATGCATTTTCCATTTTGTTACAGTTGATGTCACAGTGTTCCTTGGCACAGCTTTGAAACTTCCAATCTTTTAATAATATTCTTTTGGGAGTTTATTCCTCCAAAAAATGTCATCTTAGACCCTGTTTTCACCTGATATTAAGATGTGTTTTGGGTGATTCAAACACAAGTAGTCAGCACTAAATACAGGTGTAAACGGGGTCCAAAACGCATGTGAGCACATCGCATTTGAGGTGTAAACGCTAATCCGTCCCGAACAGCAGTGAAGCACTGACCTTCACCTGTCAATGAACTGCTGCACTAAAACAAGTGTTTAAACTTTGCCTCTTACATGCCGTTTTAAAAGGAAATAGCCGTCCGATAGAAAAAAAAAAAAAAAAGAATACATAAGCACGAGAATTTCACAGATTCTCATGTTTTTATATCAACACAGTTCAGAAGTACAAACATCTGCAGCTCAGGTTAACATGGGTAATCGACTAAAATAACGGATAATTCCGCTCGAAATGTTGCATTTGTGCTTTTATTAAATTTCAGCTATCTGGTAGAAACAACGCACCGGTTGTATTTGTGCTTTCTTTGTCTTTTTTATGATTTTTTTTTTTTTTTTTGTGTGGTTCATTATCATGCAGCAACACACTGACTTCATGTTACCTTGAAATCAGAGACCCTCCCCTCGAAATCCAAATACATGTGGTCACAGGAGACACTTTTAAGCAACCGGGTGTAAACAGTGATGTGTCTCGCCTGACCACATGTGATCAGATCACCCGAGATGCATCTTAATACCAGGTGCAAATGGGGTCTTAACCCTGTAAAGCCTGACATATGAAAGAATTGTCAGAAAATTCTATTTTATTTTATTTTTTTACATTTTAAACTGTTTTTAGTACCATTAGACACTACACACACACACACACACACACACACACTTTCTTGCTTTCTGCCTGTGAATTGCAGTCAAGACCTAACATACTCCAGTGACAAGTCAGGTGACACCTGTGAAGAGGTCATGGCTTGTTGCTTGGCAGCTCCAGACGAGAGTTCAGAAGGCCATCTGATTACTGAGGGTGATGGTGGAGATTAATTTTAAAAGAAGGCTGGCTAGTGGTAGAAGTTAGAAACAATTCAAGGCATTGATCAGAGAAATTGATTGCAATAGGTGTAGTTGTACTTATCTCTGACCAGTTTTTTCCTACTCAAATCATATCCTGAACCAGTAAGATAATTGCCAAGCTGACCTCCGTTTAGAGATTGACTCCGAAGAGAACTTATTTATTGCACACTTTTACCTACATTAGCTTGCACCTGCATAAACTAAGCACAGTTCGGTTTTCTATTAATAGACACAACAGTTTTTTAGATGCATTATTTAAGACTGTGCTTCAGAGCATTACTTTACAGCCAGAGTAAGGCATCGTTGGGATGAACTGCTTGTTCTAGCTGCTCCATTACACTCTTGTATTATATGACATAATCGACAATCTTAAAAGTAATAAGATAGTTTAATGCTCTAAAAGAGACAGCAGAAAATTGATTGCTTTTATACAAAAGCTTCTTGCCTTTGACATATGACCCTCTTGTCCTCTCACCTCTCATCCTGTTCTGTTTTTCTGATTGAACTTGCAAAAAATGTTTCACCCCCCCAAAACACTCCAGTTCTGTAATAGTGTTTAACTGTAAATAGATTAAGCACTTTGTGTGTGATCAGTAGGAAATGCAGGGCAACTGATCTCCTTTTAAGGCCAGGGCTGCGAAGAGTGGTCAATGGTTAAGATGACTCTACTACGAGAGTCTGGTGCTTCCTGCTGACTCTTGAGTACTGTCAACATACAGGCAAAACTCGACCACACTGACTTGGTTCAGACATCCTGATGTCTTGGTGCTGACCATTTAACCAGAGCCAGAAAGTCAAAGGGTTTAGATGCCCTGTTTGCTTGACTGGTACTGAGCCAGTGCTCAAAGCCTATTGGACAATTTGAATTTATTTAAAGAAGTGTGTAAAGTGAGATATATTACTGTGTGTATATACAATTGAAGTCAGAAGTTTACATACACTAAGGTCGAAGTCAGTTAAACTCATTTTTTAACCACTCCACAGATTTCATATTAGCAAACTATAGTTTTGGTCGTTTAGGACATCTACTTTGTGCATAACATGAGTAATTTTTCCAACAATTGTTTACAGACAGATTGCTTCACTTTTAATTGACTATATCACAATTCCAGTTGGTTTACATACACTAAGTTAACTGTGCCTTTAAGCAGCTTGGAAAATTCCAGATAATGATGTCAAGCCTAATTTTGCTTCTGATAGGCTAATTGGAGTCAATTGGAGGTGTACCTGTGAATGTATTTTAAGGCCTACCTTCAAACTCGGTGCCTCTTTGCTTGACATCATGGAAAATCAAAAGAAATCAGCCAAAACCTCAGAAAAAAAATTGTTAACCTCCACAAGTCTGGTTCATCCTTGGGAGCAATTTCTAAGTGCCTGAAGGTACCACGTTCATCTGTAAAAACAATAGTACTCAAGTATAAACACCATGGGACCACGCAGCCATCATACCGCTCAGGAAGGAGACGCATTCTGTCTCCTAGAGATGAAGGTAGTTTGGTACGAAAAGTGCAAATCAATCCCAGAACAACAGCAAAGGACCTTGTAAAGATGCTGAAGGAAACGGGTAGACAATTATCTATTTCCTCAGTAAAATGATTCCTATATCGACATAACCTGAAAGGCTGCACAGCAAGGAAGGAGCCACTTCTCCAAAACCACCATAAAAAAAGCCAGACTACAGTTTGCAAGTGCACATAGGGACAAAGATCTTACTTTTTGGAGAAATATCCTCTGGTCTGATGAAACAAAAATTGAACTGTTTGGCCATAATGACCATCGTTATGTTTGGAGGAAAAAGGGTGAGGCTTGCAAGCCGAAAAACAACATCCCAACCGTGAAGCATGGGGGTAGCAGCATCATGTTGTGGGAGTGCTTTGCTGCAGGAGGGACTGGTGCACTTCACAAAATAGATGGCATCATGAGGAAGGAAAATTATGTGGATATATTGAATCAACATCTCAAGACATCATCCAGGAAGTTAAAGCTCGGTCACAAATGGGTCTTCCAAATGGACAATGACCCCAAGCATACCTCCAAAGTTGTGGCAAAATGGCTTAACGTCAACAAAGTCAAGGTATTGAAGTGGCCATTGCAAAGCCCTGACCACAATCTGATAGAAAATTTGTGGGAAGAACTGAAAAAGTGTGTGAAAGCAAGTAGGCTTTAAACCTGACTCTGTTACACCAGTTCTATCAGGAAGACTCGCAGACTTGAGTGAAATTTAAGATGACATTTATTTGATGAATATAAAACAGAAATGTAATGTCTCTCTTTGGCGTAAGCCCCGTATGGCGGTCCGAAGAAGTTGTACTCTGAACCGTTATATCCTGCCGGAGATAGGAGGCAGTGGCGAGGAGCCTACCTCCGTGCAGGATGGGATTCAACTGGTGGTGGTTGGGTGGTTGAGGTTGCCATGTTAGCACACTGAAACGCAATGTGATCGATTGTGAGCAGACTTATAAAGCATTGACTTACATGTGATTAGCTTGGAGTTACCTAGCTAATGGTGTGATGATGTACAGCTGCTAGTCTTCCTGCTAGAACTACACTGCGCTTGCATTGCTGTCTGGAGGAATGGGCCAAAATTCCAGCAACTTATTGTGAGAAGCTTGTGGAAGACTACCCAAAACATTTGACCCACTGAGAATGTGATGAAAGAAATAAAAGCTGAAATAAATAATTCTCTCTGCTATTATTCTGACATTTCACATTCTTAAAATAAAGCAGTGATCCTAACTAACCTAAGACAGGGAAAATCCCAGGAGATCAGCAGTTACAGAAATATTCAGATCAGCCCATCTGGCATCAACAATCATCCATGCGATTATCTAATCAGCCAATAATGTGGCAGCAGTGCAGTGCGTAAAATCAAGTAGCTTTAGTTAATGTTCACATCAACCATCAGAATGGGGAAAAAATATGATCTCAGTGATTTGGAATGTGGCATGATTGTTGTTGCCAGACAGAGCATGTGAGCGAAGCGGTGTGACACTCCGCTCAATAACCCGCTCCATGCATGTGCGCTCCACTCAACCGCTCACGGCCCAAGTGGACGTTCTGCTCAAGTACCGCTCACACTCACCGGTAAAAAAGCGTTCACTCAAATCCCGCTCCGACATTAAATTTCTCTGAAGTATACTTGGTACCAAGCACGTACACGTAGCTACAGTGGCCCACGCAACTGCCCCTTTGCCCACATGGGCTGACGTGCCCCTCTGGGTGAAATATAGACTATAGGCCGACATTTATTAAATTAGCAAATGATTAGTAATATACACATCTGAAAATATGTGATTTGTATTGTTGTGTTTTTGTATATAAAATCTTGCTGTTTATTTTGGACTGGTTTACAACTGCTGTTTGATAATCGGTCATTTGTAATCAGTCAAATATTTCTCTGTTAGCACATATGCCATTGAACTTCTTTAAATAATGCTTTAAAAATTTTCAATTCTAAATTACCTTTTATTTACTTTAAACAAGTCATCAAACATGCCTCTACAAGTTATAAAACGTGCATTGGCACGGAAACTCACATACGTGCAAATTTGTGCTTTTCAGTTTAAACTGGACCTGAGTGATACAACCGACCCAGAAAACCACAATCTTTTCAACTTTAAAGTTTGTTCGAGTCGTTTATGACAATAATGAAAACATGGACTGGTACCAGGAAAAATATTGCAGGTAAAAGTGAAATTCATAATTGTTGTCTCCACGGAATGATTCTACTGTAGATTTGATATATTAATAGGTTTCTGATTTAATGCTATCAGACTTTAGGTCTGTAAATTAAAATGAGCAATTTCTCATCCTAATTTTGTGTTCAGTTTTAAAGGGTGTAATAAGTTATCCAGAAAAGAGCAGTGAATGTTTTTCCTCTTTTTCAGTGTTGTTGCTTTATTAATATTCCCTGCAATTTTATATGTACGAATCATATGCAATCTAAAGGACTGTGGTTATTTATTTAATAATTATTATATTAGTAGAGACCATGTGCCCCCTTTGTTTTTCCTTGATATTTCTAAAGCATTATAAAGTGAATCTGGACTTTATATGCGTCAAATGATCATGCGTTTGTCCATTTTATATATATATTAGATAAAATCATGTTTTAATGATCCTAAAAAAATAAAAAATTTAATTCACAAATTACACTGCCTTCGTTTAAGAAAAGTTTTTTTTCTAATGTTCAATCATTTATAACTCTTTTTTTCTCTGCGCATGAATGCAGCAAGCGATGTCGAAGTTGTCTTTTTTTTACATTTCACCTATTTAAGATGTGGACTTGGCTTTGGGAAACTGACCAGCAGTTATGTGCCACTTTATCCCGAAGCAGATATCGAAAGCAACAGGCGGTCGATTAAGTGAGATAAATAACTATGATAATTCTCTATGCGAGAGCGGAAATCTTTGCTAATCAAATGCTCAGTTGTACAATAGAGGCATGAAAGCAGAATGCTCCACCTGCAATTAGTACACACTGATCTGTAAGATCATACATGTTTATTGGTTTTGATGCAGGGATTTTTTGTGTGTGTTCGCCGATATACAGTATTATTAAGCTTACATATTCAATTGAGGGTGCTCTAACGTTCACAACCCTGCAGAACTGGGCCTGCATATAGCTGGCAGCTGCACTGAGATACATTACTTTTCTATTAATTTATTATCGGATAGTAATGTAGCCTACTAGCTCACCTTTTGCTGCACTTCCATGTTTGCATAGCACATCCTCGTGCTCTCTGGCAATGTGACACATACGATTCCAAAAGGAATATTTGCTAATCCTCACGGTCTCTCCACAGTCCACACTCGCTTTCGATTTCCTCGTTCTTAACTTTGATTTATACTTTGCATTTATTTAGGCTATAAGGTTTGCAACTTCACTAAATCTATGTGAGCTTCATAACCTCAGGCCTATTGCTTATTTTGCAGATTCCCAAACCAGCGCATTCTAGGTTAAGCAAGCGGCACTGAGCGGCCTGAGCGAATCTTCAAAAAGGTGCTCTCCACTCAGTTGAAATTATCACCGCTCTACTCAACGCTCTGCTCTCACTCCGCTCCGCTCATGTGCTCTGTTTCCAGATGGGCTGGTTTGAGTATTTCTGTAACTGCTGATCTCCGGGGATTTTCACGCACAACAGTCTCTAGAATAAACTCAGAATGGTCCCAAAAACAAAAAACATCCAGTGAGCGGCAGTTCTGTGGACAGAAATGCTTTGTTGATGAGAAAGGTCAACAGAGAATGCCCGACTGATTCGAACTGACAAAGTCTACGGTAACTCAGATAACCGCTCTGTACAATTGTGGTGAGAAGAATAGCATCTCAGAATGCTATTCTGAGATGCGGGTTGGCGTTGTTTTGGCAGTACGAGGGGGACCTACACAATATTAGGCTGATGGTTTAAATGTTGTGGCTGATCGGTGTACAGTGTCTCTCTGTCTGTCCGTCCGTCTGTCCGTCCATCCGTCCATCCATCCCAGATTACAGGAATAGTTCACATAAAAATTTTAATTCTGTCAAAACTCATGTTGTTCCAAAACTTTATGCGTAACACAAAAGGGAAACATGTAGTTTTTTAGCAGACACTTATCTAAAGTGACTTAGAATTAAAAACACTTCATTAATATCCAAGTTTTCACTACAATGTCAATTAATATAGGGGCTCACTGTAAAGCTTAAAAAAGGACCCAAAAATATCATAAAAGCAATCCATGCAACTTGTGCATCATATTCCAAGTATTCTTAAGGCCAAAGTATACTTGCCATACACAAATTTCATCATCAGCATAATGTGTGTACTGTCCGAGTGCAGCACAGTATTTCTAGACACACAAACAGTGCTGTGTGCATCCTCTGCAAATGCAGCAGGCTTAAAGTCTGTCACAAAGCAGTCGTAGTGCGCATGCGTCGAATGCATCAGTATGGGCTCACGATCAAAAGAGTATACTTTTAAAAGGCTGAAGTGCTCAACCGTACTCTGAAACGGAATGGCACAGAGAAAAACTAACCTGGCCTTTTAAATAATTTTTTAGTGAAAATCTTGATGTTCATTGCATGTTCATGAGTGCTATGAGAGAAACTTGTTCACAGTGGCTTGCATGACAATGCTTGCGAGAACTTGCATTTTTTAGTGCCAAAAAGTAGATAACAGCTGAAGAGAGTGAAATCAAACTGCAGTTGGGAAAACTGTTTGGATACATTCATTATTTTAAAAATTCCATTTAGTGCTGCTTGTTTAATAGAAATTGCGTTTCACCTTTAAATGCTCATATTTGCATGTAACATTTTAACTTTACATAAACCATTTTTTCTGCCATGTTTTCTGCCATAATTGGAGTGCAAAACATAAAAATGTTTATTTTTATTAGATTTTATTTAGATTTCCAAAAATGTATATGAATTTGAAATTATTGAATTTAAGGTCAGACAACAAATATTCCTCTTCATTCAGTCATTCTCTCTGTCTCACTTTCTCTTGAAGAAAAAGGTAATGAAGACTGTAAATATACAGTGCATTCAGAAAGTATTCAGACCATTTCAGGTCTTTTTTAATTGTATTGCGCCTTTCACAACACATATTGTTTCAAAGCAGCTTTACAGAAAATCATGCATTAACAGAAAATTAAACCATAATATCTTTAAAGTCTTAGTCATCATTGTGTAGTTTGATTAAATATGATTATGAAGTGTGTATAAAAATAAGTAATTAAATAATAATTGTATTTAGAAACCCAGTTAGCAAGCTGAAGACAACTGTGGCAAGGAACACAAAACTCCATAAGATATTGGTTAATGGAGACAAATAACCTTGGTAGAAACCAGGCTCAGTGTGGGGGCCAGTTCCCTTCTGGCTAACAGCATCAATATAATGCCAGTATTACTTATGTGCAGTGCAAGTCATGGTTTAAAATTATTAAGCTAAGTAAGTGTTAAGGGCCAGTGTTTAAACAAAGATTTTGTAAGAACTGTAAGATTTCATGTTTTTTCACATTATGTCATGTTGCAGCCTTATGCTAAAATGCTTAAAATTATTTTATTTTTTTCACATCAATCTACACTCCATACCCCATAATAACAAAGCAAAAAACTGATTTTTGATAACTTGCAAATTTATTAAAAAGAAAATTACTGAAATATCACATTGACTTAAGTATTCAGACCCTTTGCTATGACACTTGAAATTTAGTTCAGGTGCATCCCATTTCTCTGGATCATCTTTGAGATGTTTCTACACTTTGATTGGAGTCCTCCTGTGGCAAATTCCATTGATTGGACATGATTAAGAAAGGCACACACCTGTCTATATAAGGCCTCACAGCCGAAAATGCAAAAAACCAAGCCATGAGGTCAAAGGAACTGCCTGCAAAGCTCAGAGACAGGATTTTGTCAAGGCATAGATTTGGGGAAGGCAACAAAAAGACATTTCAGCTGCATTGAAGGTTCCCAAGAACACAGTGGCCTCCATAATTCTTAAATGGAAGAAGTTTGGAACAACCAGGACTCTTCCTACAGCTGGCCGCCCAGCCAAACAGCAACTTGGGGAGAAGGGCCTTGGTAAGAGAGGTGACCATGAACTCAATGGTCACTCTGGTTGAGCTCCAGAGATCATGTGTTGAGATGGGAGTAACTTGCAGAAGGACAACCATCACTGCACACTACACCAATCTGGGCTTTATGGCAGAGTGGAATTTGCAAAAAAGCACCTAAAGGACTCTCAGACTGTGAGAAACAAAATTCTCTGGTCTGATGAAATGAAGACTGAACTGTTTGCCCTCAATTCCAAGCATCCCATCCCAACAGTGAAGCATGGTGGTGGTAGCATCATGCTGTGGGGGTGTTTTCCAGTGGCAGGGACTGGGGGACTGGTCAGGGTTGAAGGAAAACTAAATGCAGCAAAATACAGAGATATTCTTAATGAAAACCTGGTCCAGAGCACTCAGGACCTCAGACTGGGCTGAAGGTTCACCTTCCAACAGGACAATGACCCTAAGCACACAGCCAAGACAATGCAAGAGTGGCTTAGGGACAACTCTGTGAATGTCCTTGAGTGGCCCAGCCAGAGCCAGACTTGAACCCAATTGAACATCTCTGGAGAGACCTGGAAATTGCTGTCCACCGACGGTCCCCATCCAACCTGACAGAGCTCAAGACGATCTGCAGAGAAGAATGAAAGAAAATCCCCAAATCCAGGTGTGCAAAGCTTGTCAAATCATACCCAAAAGACTTGATGCTGTAATTGCTGCCAAAGGTGCATCAACTAAGTACTGAGTTAAGGGTCTGAATACTTAAGTCAATGTGATATTTCAGTATTTATTTTTAATAAATTCGCAAAGTAATCAAAAATCTGGTTTTTGCTTTGTCATTATGGGGTATGGAGTGTAGATTGATGTAAAAATAATAATATAAAATAATTTAAAGCATTTTAGCATAAGGCTGCACCATAGCAAAATGTGAAAAAAATAAAGGGGTCTGAATACTTTCTCTCTGCTTATACGTAGATGAGCAAATCAGTAACCCCTTCAGTTCACATGACTCACTTAAATATGCTATATGAAATGAGTTGTGTTCTATACTACACCGTCTAACCTCAAAAAACACCTAGAAAACTTAATTTGATTTCCAAAATACAACATGGCAGCAATTATTCCTGTGTGTATAACAAAAATATGTCCTATATCAACAGAGTGTTACTTTTTTGTGTTGAAAGTCAACATCGTTTGAGTTTATTGGTGTGGATGTTTCTCAGATATTTGGTCTGGAACTATGACATCAGTGCATGTCATTGGCAGTTGAGTTAGTGCGGTTATTCGTGATGATTGTGCACTGTAATAAAATGTTTTTTTTTTTTTTTTCAGAGGGCAAATAAAGTTGAAGTTTGCTGGGTCAGTAAAAGACATGTCACCATGTTGCTGGCACTACAAGGGCAGAGGTCATAGTAGCACACCAAAAGCCCTGCTTAATGTTACTGTTGCTGTTTGTTCTACATGGTCTTTGCGACCAATACAAAGGCATTTAGCTCAGAGTTTTTGAGGTCTCTCAGTTTTCATGCTAAAGCTCTATGATGGTTGCTTCCAAGCTGTTCAAAATGGATAAGTTAGTTAGTAAGAGAAGTCCTTTTTAAGCTTTAAAGTGAGACACTATCCACTGCCATTTTATTGAAAAGTGATATCTTTATTAAAACATATTATGTTGTGTTCTGCATAATTTTTTTTTTTTTTTTAAACACGTTGGGAACGACATAAAAGGGGAGTAAATTACGACAGAATGCTCACTTTTGGGTGAACTATTTTTTTAAATTCTACACCATCCATTTGACATTGTTTAATCAACATTATCTCTATATGGAGTTTCTATCCCAATAGAGGCCTCAGTGTGTCTTCCTATAAGCCCCTAAGTAGAATTAGTCACTGCTGTTTAGTTTGTTACCCACCTTAATCTCTCCTCATATTTTATAAACAAACCCATCTGATGTTTGAAAAAAATTAGCTCATGTGCTGAATATTTCTCAGATGTTCCTCACACTCTGCCTTTTTCCCATTTATTTAATAACCCAAGAGTGGATCTCATCACCATTGCTAGGCAACATTACATCTGAGAGGTTTTATTAAATGTATTTATTAGGGCACTATTTTGCCAATTTAGACAGATTTAGACTTTCTGGCAAGTTAAATATGGAGACTTTCATACGGAGACGTTGCTGTGATCCACTTCAAAGACTACTAAGAGTCAGTGACACTCTAATCATATTTGCATCGAATAACAAAATGCTGGATGGTTTACAAGCTGAGGTTACGAAGGACTTTTTTTCTGTGTACCTGCATTTCATATATAACAACCAGTCTTAGCGCTGATAGATATCTCACATTTATACCCCAGGCCATGCTGTCTTTGTCTCTGTTGAACTCCATAGACAAAGAAGACCGATTCTGTACATGTGAAGAGAGAGGATACCAAAAGGTATAAAACAGTCATGCAGATAAAAATTGAGCTGGAGGTCCAAGAGCTGAGACAATCTAGAACCTCCCATTGATTTGTGTAATGTTTCATTGTATATAAATATTAAATTGTTGTCATTGAATTAGCATTTGGAGAAAAAGGAAAATTACTGCTTTGCTCAAGTGCTCAAATGCTGTTTTTTTCACCAGATGGATCCTTGGGTTTTTTTTTTCATCTCTCTTACTATTCCTTTCCTATTTGTCCCAGCAATGTCTCATTCAGCAGGCCAGTGCTGACCATTGACCATCTTCTGTCTGCAGGGTGTGTGGGCTATTATCAGTCAGTTATTGTTCTATGGCTAGTATACAGTATATGGGCTGCAGTTATCTTACTAGGTTTTGATCTGGACACTTCATTCCCCACCAGCTCAGAAAAAGTTGGGTTGTTAAGGAAAGGGTTGTGTGACTGAATGAGCACTGATTAATTATTAATACAAATTATTAATGAATAAAAAAAATCTTTTGACATTTTTAGAATACTGTACAGTAAATCTCAACATGCCAAGGTAGCAAAAGCAGCTTCTCAAACTTTTGTACTTAATTCAGTGATCTATTGATGTGGAATGATAAAGAAAAACATTGAAATCAGTGATCAATGCTCTTCTTCTGATTTAAAAATGGAAGATCCATATATCTGTTTGGTGTCTCGGTTTAAAAAATGGTTTTCACACAGTCGTGATGCTTGTAGACGTGAACTGTTCCTGACATCAGGAGCACATTAGTCCTCTGACATCCTCCACACAAAGATACTATCTGCTGTCTATTCTGACTAAAGACTGTAAAGTTTATGAGGAGCTGCATTATTTGCAGCTGAATTTCATTGATTTCAGGCTTTGAATTTAGTTCTTGATTTTCTGTTTAAATATTTAAAGGCATCTTATCACCCCAATTTTAAGTTTTACTATTACACTCCTTTTTTTTTTTTTAACATCCCTATTTAAGACATATCACTTTTCCAGTTCTAACAGATCAGACATCTGCACAAAGGGCAGTGTATCAGGGAACTGTAAAAAGTGGAAGATGTTGTCCTTTGCTGGCTTCTGTTGCCACTCTGGCTTGATGGAGTGATAAAAAAAACAGTGACGAGACAGTGGGAAGGTTCTTTCATCAGCACATTTGGGGCAGGCCTCTGTCCATGTCTCATCTCATTCTCATGCTTGGCCCCAGTGTTGGCCTGGACATAGTGAATTACAATAAGATTAGGGGGCCTGAGCCAGGCCTCTCAGCAGAGACCCATGAATAGAGCACTTTTGGGACCTCTGACGACTGATGTAACGGTAGCATCATCAATCACGGCTCTTTTTATTCTCCATGGTTTGATTCATTCATCAGGTTATTTTTTTTCCCATGGTCATTCCATGTGAGATATAGCAAAACAAAGTTTGTTTTTAAGAGGAAACATTTAAGGGGGAATTCACTAAAAATGAATTGTGCCCGCTGATATTTATTTGCACCTCCCTTTTGTGTTGTTTTAGCAGCCAATTCACTAAAGGAAAATTGGTAACAGCGCTAACACGCCCAGACACTTACTGTAGTTAGCACAGTGTAATCTTGCCCTAACTTGTGGGTCATTTTTTACTGCTCGTTTGTAAGAGGTGCAGCAGACTGCTTTCATCTGGAGTGCTTTACTGGGGGCTGTACAGCATCTCTCCACCAGTGCAGTACACCCAGCTCTTTAAAATCCTGAAAGTGCACAGGACTACACCACACATCTGGATTTGTATTTTATTATTAACACTTCATTTGATGAATTACTGCTGCTATAATCAACAGGAAATTAACACAAACACATCTCTTTTTTTTTTAATTTTTTTTTTTTTATAAAAATTACCCCCTGCTTTCAACAGGTCATAGACTGTGCAGTGTTAATTGTGGCAGGCAACTAGTGATGAGTTTTGTGAATACAGCGCAATCTATAATAAGTCTTTCTTACACAGAAAGAAGGTGTGCTTACGCTGATAAGAATGATAATTACCGTATTTTCCGGAATATGAGTCTCGTTTTTTTGCACCATCTAAAGAGGTCCTGCTACTTACAGTTTGAAGTGACTTACATACATAATTTATACGTAACTGATGCCGGCTGGTCAAACACGCACCAAAACAGATGAAAATATCAGTCATAGAGAGGGTAGAATCATTTTAAAGTTGCCAATTTTAATATTTTGCCATTACAGAGTACCTTATGCAACCAGTTTAAATATTTTGTCCATCATAATATTATTGTTCTAACAAACTCTAAAGCGCTGTCATACGCAACTCCTCACATGCCCACAAAATTATGTTTCATCACACTCGTAATAAAAACACTAAGTCAGTGAGCCAGATAATTAATACATTTGCAAAAACAGAAATATCCACAGGTAGACAGTCGCTAATGTTAATGAAGGAATAGAATACAAAAGGCATATTCATATTTTTTTACTCACAGACTAAAAGCTGTTTATTTGTGCACAGCATAGAGTTACAGACGTTATAAACAGATGTGGCTTACTTGTCACATTTCTTTCATGAAACATAAAAATATTATGAGAAACTGTTACACACGATTACTTAAAGCAAATTCTCCCGTTTAAAACAAGCCCAGAAACACAGTGATATGTGTAGATTCTGAGGTACTGTAACCTTCATGGAGCACGTTTGACAAATGAGCGGCTGAAAAGAAGGTGAGTGGGTGCTCCTGGGTCCTAGTGCTGCCGCATGCAACCTCTGTCATTGCGACTAATACAGAGATGCGACTTATGTGTTTTTTTTTTTTTTCTCTCAACAATGTGATTTAGACCAGGTGCTATTTATAGTCAGATGCAACTTTATTTCTGGAAAATATGGTACCTAATTTAAATATAGCATAGCGCTATTTCAGTGCACGTAGTGCCTAGTTAAACTGAATTGTGGCTGGTTTGAATTTTTTGAGTTTGTTTTTGCGCTGAAATACTGTGCACAAAGATGATGCAGCTATTTAGTGAATTCCCTCCTTCAATATTCTTTTCTCTGGATCCTCAAGGAAATTCTAATGTGAATTATCGCATGTAGTTAAGAAGGACATGAGTAGTGGTTTGTTTTTAAATAGTCCTGACAAAGTTATGACAGAAACGGAATAAGATAATGATGACTCGATACTGCTGGAAGCACACAGTGGCAGCAACCTGAATTCACATGAAATGGAGCCCTTCCTTTTACGCCATGTCATGTTTTTATTAGACTCATTGTTCTGGAAATGTTTGCCATGATTATATGGTACTCTCTCGGCCCACAAGACATGTTATTTCATAAAATAGTGAGGGTCAGGACTTGTGGATGCTGCCAGTTGTGGTTACACGTTGAAGCCATATACCAAAACTGACTTCTTAAACGTTTCTGTATGTGGATGAACTAGATGTTAGGCAGCTGACTGATTCGTTTTTTGCAATTTGGCAGATTATGGATGCTCATGATAGTAGGAGATAAGGTGTTGGCTTCAATTATCCATGTTTGACCAGGTGTTGTACACCTAATGTCACCGTGCCTTAACCAGACGTGACATGATAAAGCGACAAATGCGAAAAGGTTTCTCTTCCTTGGTAATCTGGGTTTTTGTCGTAACCAGCCGAGATCATGACAAGTGACAAGCAACAGGACATTCTGTCCGTCGCTTGGTTTCTATTTCTGTGGCATTGTGCCAGCCAGCCCCACTTTCAGTGAACTCTCATTTGCCCAAATTTCTCTCCTCATAAGTGTATATTAAACAACAAATATCTTCTGATTGGTTGTGATTGTGCCGTGTCACACAGCAGTTTCATGTTCCATGTGGACGTGCAAATTGCTTATTGCTTGAATATTATCGCATCACATCTGCTTGGGACACCATGTAAAAGAGGTGTTATGTAGCTCTGTCAGTTTACACCATCAGTAAATGCCCAGTGGGAAAAAAGAATGGGTGCCCAGGTCTGTCAATGAAGTGAATCTGCCCTTACCACAACTCCAAAATTCTTTGCTCTTCAACACTTAACATATTATGCACGTCTTCACCCACCATAAAACCTCCATCTTGGGCAGCATGCAGAATGGCGATCCTACTTTCATGGACTAAGCATAGCAAATATTTTCTTTGAGCAGAGAAACCTTCACAATCGAAGCCACAAGATCGCAGTGGTGGCAGAAAGACCTTTTTAAGAGGGTGAGAGTGCCGATTTCAGATTTCTTTCTGCTGTTTTTTATAGATGCTATAAAGCATCTAATCGGTATTCCCGTCACCCAGGCTGCAGTGCTGCTTAGTGGATCTTGGCTTTGATATGGTGTGATACATCTGGAATGAATGTGTTCTTGTGACAGTCGTTAGCTGCATGGCCCCACATAAAACATTGGTTGCAGGAATTCCCAGATGGCAGGAAGGAGTGATCTAGAGCTCTAGAACTAAACTGTGCATCCAAGATGAGTGCTGAATGTTTTACACCTCTTCCTGCATTCTGGATACTTTTCACATGTCAAGACATAAGACAGATTTGTTTTGAGAAAAACACGTTGTTTTTTTTTTTTTTTTTTTTTTTTTTTTTTTTTTTTAAGTCTGTGCAAATGTCTTTGTTTTAGAAATGAAAAGAAGTTGCATTTGCAGACGTGAAACAATGTCAGTGCGTTTGAGTGTTATGAATGATGGCGATATGCAGAAGTCGATAATTTTCTACAGCATATTGAAGGAGATGACAGATTGAGCACATGATGTTTTCATAACACCATGGAATTTAGCGCATCAAAATCGAGATGCAATGTAATGAAACTTGAATGACAGTCCAGTGCATTCAATCACATCACATACAGTATTTTTTATCATAAGGGTCTCATTAGCTGCAACAGAATGAACATTCATACAAGTCAAGCTGTAATTGAGTTTTCTGCTGTTCTGTTTTGTTCTTTATACTTAAATACTGTAGATACTGAGACTCTTTGTCTATGTGTTGCAATTAATAACAAAATAAGACAAAACTGTCTTGTCTTGCAGCACCAGCAGCTCGAGAGAAATCTGCAGAAATTATGTCGGAACAAGACAAAAATAAGTTCTTCAACAGTTGAAAAGTTAATAGGATAGTTAAAAATTTAATGGTGAATATACACAAACTATCAAAGTGGGATAAGTGAGTTGCATAAAATCACCCTGTACAGTTATGAGAAGCAGTTCATTTATTAATCCAGATAAATGGTTTACAACAGTATAAAGATAAATGGTCAGCTTGACACTGATTGATTTTATCTGTTCGGTTGAAACTGTTATTCACAAAATTATGCACTGGGACCATTTACCATGGTAATAAAAGTTTATTCCTAAATATAGTTACTGCAATTATTGTTGTTAGGCCTACTATGACCTTTTAAATTCCTTCAAATAGCCTTCAAACTGTGTAACAAGCTTACAGAATCTTTAGGTGTGTTCCAATCCACCGTTAGGTTCCTCCGAAGTGGTCTTCACGTGGTGTTCAGCCATCCTAAAGGGTTAGTTCACCTAAAAATTAAAATTCTCTCATCATTTACCCTCCTGGTATCCCAATTGTGTATGACTTTCTTTCTTTCTGCAGAACACAGATGAAAATTTTAGAAGAATATTTCAGCTCTGTAGTTCATACAATGCAAATGAATGGGTGCCAACATTTTGAAGCTCTTATTTCCAAATAAGGGCAACATAAAAGTACTCTAGACAACTCTGGTGGTTAAGTCCATATCCATATATTTAAGTTCTTTTTCCTTCACTTTCTCCTTTTCTTTTTTTAGTGATTCACATTCTTTGTGCATATCGCCCCCTACTGGGCAAGGAGGGTAATTTATGATAAAAAAGAATCACCCACACCTATCATATCATGTCTGAACACATGGATTTTACCACTGGAGTCATATGGATTACCTTTATGCTCCCTTTATGTGGATTTTGGTGCTTCAAAATTTTGGCACTCTTTCACTTGAATTGTATGGACCTACAGAGCTGAAATATTCTTCTAAAAATCAAAATTTGTGTTCTACAGAAGAAAGAAAGTCATACAAATCAGGGATGCCAGGAGGGTAAATCATGAGAGAATTTTCATTTTTGGGTGAACTATTCCTTTAAGTGAGATTCCAATCCAATGGGAGCATTCATTTTCAGTTGGAAGGACACTCCAGACGACACAGATTCTCTATGTCATCTGGAGTGTCCTTCCAACTTATACATCATGATGGCACCACGGATGGCCACCTCGGTGTGGAGCGCTCCTATTGTTTTGTTGTTTTTGTCTGTTTGTCCTGTGTTTAGTAATCTTTTTCCAGTCAGTTTTACAAGAGACGAACTGCTGAACATTCGACAGCTTATACCAGACAGTGTTTTCCTGGTTTTTGAATATTCAGACGTTTTGCTAGACATTTCAGTTGGAGGAGCGGCTTTGTTGTTCAGGAGACACAGGTGAGGAAGACGAGCCGGTGCGCTGGTCAAACTCCATCGGCGGGGGTTTCGAACAGCGCTGCCGAGCATTCATCTTGCGGATCTCCACTCTCTTCCTGACAAAACGGACGAACTACATCTCCTCACCCGCACAAACAAGGACTTTTCAACCTCTGTTGCCTTGTGCTTCACAGAAACCTGGCTGAGTGAAGCCATTCCGGACAGCGCGTTACATCTGCTGGGCTTCCAGCTGTTCAGAGCGGATCGGATCGCAGAGTTAATGGGGAAAACGAGAGGCAGTGGAACATGCTTTTACATCAATGAAAGTTGGTGTGCAGATGTAACAACGTTAAAGAGGATGTGCTGTCCTAATTTGGAAGCGCTCTTTATTAACTGTAAGCCTTTCTACTCGCCGCGGGAGTTTTCCTCGTTTATTCTGGTGAGTGTGTATATCGTGCCAAATGCGTGTTTGAATGCCACGCTGCAATAGCTGGCTGATCAAATCACTGACACGGAACAACAATACCCGGACTCAGTTATTATTTTTCTTGGGGATTTTAACAAAGCAAATCCTCACACGTGAACTGCCCAAATACAAACAGCACATTACATGCCCCACCAGAGACAGGAACATACTGGATCATTGCTACACAACAGTAAAGGATGCATGTCGCTCTGTCCCTAGAGCAGCTTTGGGACTCTCTGATCACTGTCTGGTTTATCTTCTTCCAACCTACAGGCAGAAATTAAAATCAACCAAGCCAGTAGTAAGGACTGTAAAGAGATGGACCAATGAAGCAGAGCGGGAACTACAATCCTGCTTCGATTGTACGAATTGGAGTGTTTTTGAGGCTGCAGCCACAGACCTGCATGAGCTCACAGATACTATTACATCATATATCAGTTTCTGTGAGGATATGTGCATTCCTACTAAGACTTATTTAAAGTTCAACAACAACAAACCGTGGTTTACAGCAGAGCTCAGGCAGCTTCATCAGGCCAAAGAGGATGCTTATAGGGGTGGGGATAAAGTCTTGTACAATCAGGCCAGGAACACACTGAACAAGGAAATCAGAGTGGCTAAAAGAAGATACTCTGAGAAGCTGAAACAAGTTTTCAGCTAATGATACTGCATGAGTGTGGAGTGGCATGAAACAACTTGCAAATTACAGGACTCCTGCCCCCAACCCTGTGGTGGACCAACAACTGGCTGACGACCTGAATGTGTTCTACTGCAGATTTGAAAGGCCCAATCTCACACCCCACACCCACTCTGACCTTCACTTCACACAAACACCAACACCTACTGCAACCCCCCCTGCTCTCCCCCTCCTGCTACTCAACCTGCACTTAAGATCTGTGAAGATGATGTGAGCCGGGTCTTTCGGAAACAAAAGACGAGGAAAGCTTCGGGCCCAGATTGCGTCTCACCAGCGTGTCTTCGATCCTGTGCTTCGATCCTGATCTTCAATAGATCACTGGAGCAGTGTGAAGTCCCATGCTGCTTCAAACGCTCAATCATTATTCCTGTTCCAAAGAAACCAAAAATCACAGGACTTAATGACTACAGACCTGTCACCCTGACGTCTGTGGTCATGAAATCATTTGAGAGACTGGTGTTGGCCCACCTGAAGAACATCACTGGATCCTTTCTAGATCCCCTTCAGTTTGCTTATCGAGCGAACAGGTCTGTGGATGATGCAGTCAACATGGTATTGCATCATATTCTGCAACATCTGGACAGACCAGGGACATATGCAAGGATCCTTTTTGTGGACTTCAGCACCATCATCCCAGCTATACTTCAGAATAAATTACACCAGCTCTCTGTTCCCATGTCTATCTGTCACTGGATTACCAGCTTTCTGACGGACAGGCAGCAGCTTGTGAGACAGGGGAAACTCACTTCCAGCACCTGTACAATCAGCACTGGTGCCCCCCAGGGATGTGTGTTCTTCCCACTACTCTTCTCCCTCTACATCAATGACTGCATCGCCAAGGACCCCTCTGTCAAGCTCCTGAAGTTTGCAGATGACACCACTGTCATTGGCCTCATCTGAGATGACGATGGGTCTGCATACAGAAGGGAGGTTGAACAGCTGGCTGTCTGGTGCAGTCAAAACAACCTTGAGCTGAACACGCTCAAAATGGTGGAGATGATTGTAGGTTTTTAGGAGGAACACCCCAACACTGACCCCCCTCACCATTCTAAACAGCACTGTTGCAGCAGTGGAGTCATTCAGGTTCCTGGGCACTACCATCTCACAGGACCTGAAGTGGGAGACACACATTGACTCCATTGTGAAAACAGCTCAGCAGAGGTTGTACTTCCTTCACCAGCTGAGGAAGTTCAACCTGCCACAGGTGCTGCTGATACAGTTCTACTCAGCAGTCACTGAGTCTGTCCTCTGCACTTCAGTAACTGTCTGGTTTGGTTCAGCTACGAAATCAGACATCAGAAGACAATTCGGACTGCTGAGAGGATTATTGGTTGCCCCCTGCCCCCCCCCCTTCGAGAACTATACACTTCCAGAGTGAGGAAAAAGGCTGGAAAAATCACTCTGGACCCCACTCACCCTGCCCACTACCTTTTTGAACTGTTTTGAACTGCCTTCTGGCCGACGCTTCAGAGCTCTGAGCACCAGAACCATCAGGCACAGGAACAGTTTTTTTCCCCTCAGGCTATCAATCTCATGAACAGTTAAATTGCCCCATTGAGCAATAACTATGTGCAATACACAGTTTAGTCTTTTTTTATATTTATCCAACACATCCAACCTCTTCTGCCATTTCATTTCTCTGAGAGAAAAAAAAAAAAAAAAAAAAACATTTGCATTGTACATAACAGATTTGTATTTGCACTGTACATAACAGATAACAGATTTGTATTAGATTACACTACGTATGTGTGTATGTATGTGTGTGTCTGTGTGTGTATGTACATATGTGTATAACTATTTTTTATTTTTTATTATTATCTATGTCTTGCAGCTGTTTTTGTATTGTTGTACACTGGAAGCTCCTGTCACCAAGACAAATTCCTTATATGTGTAAGCATACATGGCAATAAAGCTGATTCTGATAAATCACTTCACAGGAAGTGGGGAGGGAAATTTACCCACCAGTCATTGTGAAACATCAAAGTACTGACGTATATTGGCTGAAGTAAATGCTAAAATAAAATAAATAAGAGGTTTGAGACACTGGCTTTTTAATTAAGCCTAATGCACCTGAAGGTGTGCTTTATATGCGGTTGTGCACGTTTGAAAAAGCGCACGAGAGGTGATCATCACATCCATTATCATGCCAATTGGTCATATAACAGTTAAGAAGACACATAAATTATAAAATAACCACATAACATTTATTTTATTATTAAAAAGTAACCGTAACTTACACGTTATACACGTGGATGTATTGTATAAATTTATATGGATTAAGTTTATTTATTGTACATTTATATGCATTTACACAAGTATATTGTGCCATCTTACTTGAACCACATAATCAGTGCGATGACATGGGGTATTCCAAATGAACACATTTTGTTAAATGAAATGAACTTCAACAGCTATCCCATGCTCAGTGAGTAGGAGCAGCGCCCACTGCGTAGGGACCCTGCAGATTGGAACACACATTTTGTCTTTTCTTGGCTAATCCCAGTTTACCACAGTTTTATTGTTGTAACAGTACCTGCAACTATGGTATTTTGGGCAGAAAGTATGGTTGCCATTGTACATGTTTGTAGGGGTTACAAAATATGATGCTTGAGGAAGCTCAAAGTATCCTATTAAGTGATATTTTAAATTTGGATTGAATTGATTTTATCAGTTTCAACTTTGACATTTTTATATCTTCAATTTGAGAATGTTTTTGTGAAATGTATATTTTTAGTAAAACATTTCTTTTTAAAGTCTTTTGAAAGAATAATAATGATTTTTTAAAAGTATTTACACTACCATTCAAAAGTTTGGGGTCACTTGCCTGAAATGTTTCTCATGATCTTAAAAACCTTTTGATCTGAAGGCGTATGCTTAAATGTTTGAAATTAGTTTTGTTGACAAAAATATAATTGTGCCAACATATTAATTTATTTAATTACAAAACTAACATTTTATTTTAAAATGTTTGACTTGGACCGAATAGTTAAGCAGTGCCCAGCATATAGATGGGAACTCCTTCAACACTGTTTAAAAAGCATCCCAGGGTGATACCTCAAGAAGTTGGTTGAGAAAATGCAAATAGTACATTTCTGCCAAATCTAGGCAAAGTGTGGCCACTTTGAAGATGATAAAATATAACATAGTTTAGATTTATTTTGGATTTTTTTTTAGTAACAACATAATTCCCATATTTCCATTTCTATTATTCCATAGTTGTGATGACTTTACTATTATTCTAAAATGTGAACAAAATAAAAAATAATGAGTAAGTGACCCTAAACTTTTGAACGGTAGTGTATATCAATTGTTTTAGTCTTTAAAAAAAAAACAAATGAAGGCTGTAGCAAATACAGCATATTACACTGTGTTGTATGTATGGGTCCCAGGGAAACACAACATTTCTTATGTGGCCCTTGGGCTGAGAAAGTTTAAGAACCCCTGCTTTAAACAAAGCTTTAATCAAGAAAAAAATGTGTCAAAAGGATCCCTTCCCAAATGTTATCTTATCAGTAAATGCAGTAAGCTTGAATCACATCCCCGATCGAATCATTAGTTAGCGATCTATCAGAATTCTCAAGGCAAAGGAATGGTAGAGGTTTGTGATTCTGCAATTGAAATCTATATGATTGATATCTATATTAATATGAAGCAAATTGATGTTATGCATCTGCAATGGTCTCATCCGCAATGCTTTATATGATTGTGAATATGGTTATTTAAAAGAATCATGCATTTTCCATCATACCAATTCTGCATTTTATATCCAGTGTTCGAAGTGAGCAGGTACACACTGGAACGCAGTACGGGTAATTAGGTGAAATTGAAATGACAGCACCGGTAACTATTCTTGTGTGCCAGCACTTCTTTTAAAATGTCAGACGGCGAGGGGGAGTACCGCCACAGATTTTTTTCTGTTTAGCACAGACAATAAAAATGGAAGTAGAGAAGAGAATGTTTCCTCTCCATTTAATCATCTGCCTTACCTTGTATGGGGTTTAGATGCTCTCAGGTAGGTTATGGGAGCTCCCCCCCCTTTCATAACTTCAGATCATATCCAGATGTCCACACTGATTCCACTCTGATGTAAAGTATGCTCATACAATGACATCCAGATTGTTTGGCATTGACAGGTTTTGTTGCTTACACTCAGTTATTTTGGAAAGAGGAGAGCGCAAACTAATGTGATATTTAATGAAAAAATAAAATGTAGGATGAAAGGCATTGTGGATCCATGAGTTCATCTGTTTATTAATTTTTTATTTCTAATAATATGTACAAAACAAACTGAATGGAATGTGCAGATGTAGACAGTCAAACAATGGGAAGGTGATTAATTAAACTCTATACAGTCAGAGGAGTCTATATGTCACTATATGGAGTCTGTTTTAGTGCAAACATTTCAGATGATTATTTAAAAGAGGAGCTTATACTCACTTGTCAGGGATGTGTTTACCCACCTGCCCTGTTTTCATAGCTTTTTATGGTTGAGCTCTTAGAAGGGTGAAATATATATTTTTGCTTCTTCTCTCTCATTTATACACACACACACACACACACACACACACACACACACACACACACACACACACACACACACACCCATACACCCATTCTCTGCCCTTCAGATTTACTTTTGAAGTGGTGTTGCCTAAGCCTGTAGGAATGTGTATGGTCTGCCTGTAAACTTCTCTTAACGTCTTCATGCAGGCAGTAATATTTCCCTGGAGCTCACTCCACTTTATGGGGAAAGTGAGTTTGCCATGTGGTGGGGAGGCTGCAATTTCAGCTGGTAGTCCTTTTTAAGACCCCCAACCCCAATTTTAAGGGTGAAAGGATTCCCTGCTATTATGTTTTACCTTAGCATATACCATTCTCGCCTGACTCAAGGGGTGTCATAATGGGTGACAGCAAGAACAAATTGGAGCTCTGTTTGCACAGGTCTAATTGGTAACTTGCTAACCGCATAGGTTTGGAACATTTATCCGCAGTGCTGGACTGAGGGAGGAAAGGCTGACTTATGCCCCAGGGCAGTTTGGGCCAGTCCGGAGAGTGAATAGGAAACAACCAGACTCTGTCGGCGCATGTGGTTCCCATTCAGAGCTAGAGGAAGCGTTGAGGTTTAGAAGATTCTTAGTCAAGCCACAATTCAAACACACACACACACACACACACAAACAAACATTGGATTCTTGTGCATATTTGGTTTACGTAGCTTTAGCCATATACATCAAAGATCAAGATGGAGCAGAACTGTACAAAACATTTGTTGTTGTCCAGAGATGTTCAGCACTGAGGAATACACAGTACAAATTTCTTTCGGAAATACTAAATCTTTTTAGGAAATACTATGGACCTTATTTAGGGTAGATTTGACACGAATGAGAACAAGGCTTTTATTTGCGAAAAATTAAAGACTGTTCTGTATAACGTAACTAAGGTCTGGTAAGTGTAATAGTAATTGTTTGTTTTGTTTTGTTTTGTTTTGTTTTGTTTTTTATATCATCATCGTCTTTGAAAGGAATTACTTCATTAGTAAGTGACTGAGTAGGTGGTTTTGTGGTAGGTTGTTAGACAGTCTGTGTGAGGTGTTAGTGGTCTGTGGGCTGGTCTGAAGACTATCCTGTTCCACTGATTTCATTCAGATTGTAGAGCGAGAGAATTATGTATGTGTCTAAGAGGAGGGAGCGAAGGTGGTGAGAGGTTGATGTGAAGATACGGAGAATATCTGTATGGATGCTGCTTGTAGAAGCAGCAGGTACTCACTATAGACACTAAAATAATGTGGTTATGAGGATGCTTTGTGAAAGGGAAAGCTGGTGTAGTGGCTAAAGTCCAGATCTGGTAACCAGAAAGCATTTAACTCAAGGTTACTTAAGGGAGATTGTACCAATAATAACTAAAAGCATCTGCTAAATGACTACTTGTACGGCTGGGCGATTAATACAATTTTATTTTCAATTATGATTTTGGCTTCCAACGATTATGAAAACAAGATAATCGAGATAAAACTATTATTGTGCCGCATTCTGTTTCGCAATAAAATACCCAGGCATTATATCTTTAAAGCACACTTTATTAAAGTTCACATAATAAGGAAGCAGGTTTTGAAAATAAACTCCAAAACTGGCATTTCTCTGTGCGGTCAGCAGCACATCTATGAGTTGCGTGAAGTGACCGGGGAAGAGATTGAACGTTCTCCTGGCTGATGCACACTCTGGCGTGGGGACGCTAGTCACTCACACGCATTTGCTGCAGCTAAATTATAACGTGCAGTCTCGTGACGTAGTGAATCATAATATATGTCACGTTCACTGTGTGTATCTTATCATGAAGAAAATCTGCAATACGCAGCTCTATTAGGAAGAGTAATTTGTTTTTTGTGAGTTAAAGATGGATTGAAGTGAACATAAAGGTGAGAGAGTGTTGTCTTAGCCCATCATACACTGGAACAAAATGCATTTTTGATTAGAATTTTTTGGCTTGTTTTCCAAAATAATATCTCAAACTTTAAAACAACATACATTTACTTTAGGAGCTATACTGCAGAAGAAAAAAAATTGTTATTGGAGAATGCTGAATACAATATTTAATCAGGGCTCGACAGTAATGCTTGTTGACAAGTGGATTTTTGAAGTGGCAAGTAAAAGAGAATTGTACTTAGCTGACCGGACAAACAGACTGATTAAAACTCTTGAAATATTCGTGAAAGCCTAGGCCTGAGTCACTTATTAGAAAGTGAATATTCTTATTCTGCTGTTGAAATGAATCAAGAGCACGTAATCTAGTAACAGCTGCGCCCTGTTTGATTGATAGACGGCGTATGTGTGTGTGCTGAACATGCTCGTATGTTCCGAAAATGCTCGCACTAATTTGCGCCTGAACAGTCAAATACATTTCACAGCCAAAATGCCCGTCTTGGTGAGGTATTCATGTAAACACAGAGAGTAATTTCTAAAGTGAATGCAAACAGCGGAGAAAAAAGCAGATTTGTATTAAAATGTTGGACTTGTAAGTATAAATGTAAGCTAACAGACCTGCTTCCTTCTAGTGTATTGTGTCATTATAATTATCAAGCAACCATAACAAGAAAATTAGAAAACACTCACTGCTCTTGACTGGGTAACTTTAGTAGCTTTAAAAAGTATTAATGTATTATAATCATACAGTGAAGACCAGTAGTAGTTTTATGTTGCATTTCATTCTGAATGTTTACTTGAAAACTTAACCTACTGCTGTTAACTTTTAAAGCTGTTAAAAAAAGCCCTGAATTTTCTGAATTTGTAATTTGTTCCATTCATTGCTATTTTTTTATTATTATTTTATTACTGACAGTTTACTAGTCTTGAATAATTACTTAAGAACTTGAAACCATTCTTCCATAATTAACATATTAGTTTGAGGTATTATTTATTTTGGTTTTGAAGCTGTTATTGAGAATCGTCAAATTTCACTACCGACTACTGAAATTTTGGTATTGTGATAATGTTTAGCCTTTAGTGTTGACAAAAGTACCGGTGTTATGGATCAACTGGGAATCGTGTTAACTGGGGATGTGTGTGTGCACGTGAATAATTTTACTTCGTTCAGTGTGAATTGCTAAGGAGCCAAGAAAAGGCGTTTTACACATCATAATTTTTTTTGGTTTCATTATTAACCGCTTTGTATGATTGATGTCTGTTCCAATTAATTTGACACAGTTTAAGAGTGAATTGCCCATGTTAACGTGGGACATTGGTTTGAATGAGAACTGGTGAATACATTTGTCAGAGTAGTTAATCGCATGTGGAAGTCTTTTATTTGCAACACTAAAGCATCATAGGCTTATATGTGTCAACAACAGGCCTGTACTCTTAAATTACTTTTAATAAAAATATTTGTATTAAAAAAAAAAAATTTAATACAAAAAAGAAATAATATAATAATAATAGCATCTTTTACTTTTCAAAGGTTCTGTGCATGACAATGTTGTATGTATGACTACCCATGACACTGCCTAAAGTGTCTTTTAGAACAGTGCAATGTTTTTGGTGGAGAGCAAGTACAAAGGCCAAATTGACCAATAGGTAAGAATAAATGGTACTCTGAGAAAGCATGAGAAAGTTCTTCAGAAACATGATTTTGTTTGTTAGGCAAAATCTTAAGATTTTCAATCTTAAATCTTAAAATTGTTTGACAATTTTAAAAAGCCTGTAAACTTTAGAAAAGTCGTTTTTTTTTTTTTTTTTTTTTTAAGTAATTCAACCATTCTCAGAAAATTCAGTAGAGTATACTGTAATTTCTGGCTGTTACATTCAGTTTCAATTTTGATTATTTAAAACAATATAATAAATTGTGTATATGATTTACAGAATTGTTTTCAATAGACCTGTTAAAAATACTTCATAAACTGCAGCAAAGTTTTAAATTTGTCCTGATTGATCGGGATTTGAACCCGGGTTGCTATGTTCACTGCCAGTATGACTTACCACTGGATCAGTGTCCCACCTATAACTAATGTTCACTTTGTTTTATTTAATGGTCGGAGAAAGTTACTCAAACTATTAGTTCATCAAGCCATTATTCATTAAAAAAAAATACAAGCAATTGAAAGTTTATTATTGGTGGTATATGATCAGAATATGATGCTTTAGTGTTGCAAATAAAAGAATTCAACCTGAAATTTACTGTAATCGCCAGTTCAAGCCAATGTCCCACATTAACATGGGCAACCATGTTACCCTGTGAAATGGTTAAAATCGCTCTTGAACTGTCAAATTCATTAGAACAGACATAGATGAAAAAAAACTAGGTTAATAATGACACCAACATTTTTATAATGTGCAAATGGTCTTTTTTTTTGCTCCTAGACAATTCACATTAAACGAATCTGCTGAAAAGTAAAATTATTCACGTGCACGTGCTTATCCCCGGTTAATACGATCCCCAGTTGATCCATAACACTGGAGCATCAGTACCAAGTCGATACTAAAATAAAAAAGATGTAACGATACCAGCGTTTCTGTAGTAACAAGCACCGACTCTGTCCGGTACCAGCGCACAGTATGACTGACACATGACAGCTTTAAAATGCTCACAGGCTTATTCTGAACGCCTGCTATGTTACTTCTTGTACACTGAAATGGACAATTAATCAAATTAAAATTGTGACATGTCCTAGTGTGATTTATTAAAACGCTAAAGGCTGCAATCGTACTGTGGACGAGCTGCGTACTTTAAATAAATCCGACCGCTCATCCACTAAAAAAATCTTCAGACATTGAGAATCATTCACGTTATATAAGATGACAGAGCAGATCACTTATCCACTGTGAAACACGCAGCAAATTTAAAATATATATTAATGTACTTAAAATCACAGCATTTGCACTTTAATCTCAGCTCAGCTTTATTTATATTGTATTTAAAACATCAGAGTTGACTTCTGTGCTTCACAGTAATAAAATTTAAAACATAACATTTCAAAATTACCACATAGACAAACACCAGTAATCTAAAATACAAACACTCCAAAACTGTCTCCTACAATTCATTTGTCAAACTCAAAGGCCAGTGGAAACAGATGAGATTTCAGACATGACAAAAAAGTTTTCAACGATCACACTGATCCATGTCACAAACTGTTTATCTGGAAAAGTGAACCTTTTTCGACAAAAAAAAAAAAAAAAAAAAAAAAAAAAAACGTCATAAAGCATGATTCAAAATAAAATCTAGATGCCTGAAATACAATAAAAATGTATTACTGTATAGTAAAATGTAATAATATTCACTGTAAAAATAATAATAATAATAATCAAAATATCACAAGCAAAACAGCTGTTGAATAACAGTTTGGCAAATAAATGCAATAACATGTTGAAAAGTTCTATTTTCACTTGCTAAAAGTTTTAAGAATGTATTGATTAGACACCATTTTGATGATGAAATTAAACTTTAATTATTAAACTATAATTATTAAAATAATTAGTAAATAATTAAAAATAACTAAACTGGTGTGTTCAATAACACATTGTCATATTAGCATATTTTTGCTGTGGTATCGAAATTGGTATAGAGAACTGTGAAATTTCACTGGTATCAGTACAGACTACTGAAATTTTGGTACCGTGACAACACTAATAGCCTTTATTGTACATGGTAGATCTTGCTGCAATAACATGATGAAAAAGTAGATCTCATTCAATAGAAGTGTGAGCACCCCTGCTGTAAATGATGGCAATGGAGGCTTTCCTTTATTTGACTACCATACGTAACAAAATAATTATCATATGATAGCCTCCTCCCCTACACATTGCAGTTTACATTTCAAGTTCAAGGAAATACACTGTTTAAAAGACAAGTTTTTTTTAAAAGTTCAATAAATGCATGATATTTCCAAAGTCAATGAGTAATCGTGTTAAATATTCGTGATCTCAATATTGACCAGAAATAATCGTGATTATGATTTTTGCCATAATCGAGCAGCCCTAACTCCTTCTATGGAAAGTAATACAGCATTGCAGACTGGGAATGTTTTAATGCCTCATTAAAAGAATAATTCAGCCCAAAATGAAAATTCTGTCATAATTTAATCATCCCAGTGTCATTCCAAATTCATGCACTTTTGCATGTTCAGACCTTGTGCGTTGTGTTCAATTACGAGACCAGTGACATTTGGCATCAACGATGTCAGACCTTGCGCAATGTGTCTGTATGTACCATATTTTAATATTTACATATGCAGTTTGAGAGCTACGGCAGTGGGGAAAGTTTTAATCAAATAACTGCTTAAAGTGCCCAAAAATGAAAATTCTCTCTTCATTTATTCACCCTCATGCCATCCCAGATGTGTATGAATTTCTTTCTTCAGCAGAACACAAACGGAGATGTTAAGTAGAATATTTGAGCTCTGTATGTCCATTCAATGCAAGTGAATTGTGACCAAAACTTTGAAGCTCCAAAAAGTATATAAAGTCAGCTTAAAAACATTTGACAAGCCCTCCTATGCACCTTCATGAGATGACTCAGCTTTTCTTCTTCTGTTTTTTTTTTTTTTTTTTTTTTTTTGGCTATTCACATTCTTTGTGGAAAACTTACTGGGCTGTTGTGAAAATATTATTTATTTATGCTTTTCATTTATCCCTCCCTTCCCAGTAGGTGGCAATATGCACAAAGAATGTGAATCGCCAAAAATACTGAAGTATTCTGTCTTCTCGTGAACGCTCATAGGACTGGTCGAAAGTGGAGATTCAGAGTAAAAAAAGATGGAAATTTAAATATTGAACTGTTTTTCAACACTCCTGTCATATTGCTTCTAAAGACATGGATTTAACTTCTGGAGTCATATGGATTACTTTTATTTTACTTTTAGGGATGTAGCACAGTGGTAGAGCGCATGCTTTGCATGTATGAGGTCCTGGGTTCAATCCCCAGCATCTCCAAGGGAAACTTATCACAAAGGATGAATTGATGCAAACTCAAAGACATGGGATTCATCATGAGCCACTGTCTGAAGCATTGGCTCAGGATGGAGTTCACCAAAATTACCTGCCATAAGCTTCCAGCTGGACTGAAATGCTCCTCACTGAATGATACCTATATCAACTTGGTCAAAGTAGGGACAACACTCTCTTAAACTGCAGTTGAAGTCAGAAGTTTACATACACCTTAGCCAAATACATTTAAACTCAGTTTTTCACAATTCCTGACATTTAATTGTAGAAAACATTCCCTGTCTTGGGTCAGTTAGGATCACTATTTTAAGAATGTGAAATGTCAGAATAGTAGTATTTATATTTCTTTCATCACATTCCCAGTGGGTCAGAAGTTTATATACACTTTGTTAGTATTTGGTAGCATTGACTTTAAATTGTTTAACTTGGGTCAAACTTTTTGGGTAGCCTTCTACAAGCTTCTCACAATCAGTTGCTGGAATTTTGGCCCATTCCTCCAGACAGAACTGGTGTAACTGAGTCAGGTTTGTAAGCCTTCTTGCTCGCACACACTTTTTCAGTTCTGTCCACAAATTTTCTATCGGATTGAGGTCAGGGCTTTGTGATGGCCACTCCAATACCTTGACTTTGTTGTCCTTAAGCCAATTTGCCACAACTTTGAAGGTATGCTTGGAGTCATTGTCCATTTGGAAGACCCATTTGCAACTGAGCTTTAATTTCGTGGCTGATGTCTTGATGTTGCTTCAGTCATCCACATAATTTTCCTTCTTCATGGTGCCATCTATTTTGTAAAGTACACCAGTGCCTCCTGCAGCAAAGCACCCCCACAACATGCTTCACGATTGGGATGGTGTTCTTTGGCTTGCAAACCTCACCCTTTTTCCTCCAAACATAATGTAGGTCATTATGGCCAAACAGTTTAATTTTTGTTTCATCAGACCAGAGGACATTTCTCCAAAAAGTAAGATCTTTGTCCCCATGTGCACTTGCAAACTGTAGTCTGGCTTTTTATGGCAGTTTTGGATCAGTGGTTTCTTCCTTGCTGAGTAGCCTTTCAGGTTATGTTGATATAGGACTTGTTTTACTGTGGATATAAATACTTGTCTACCTGTTTCCTCCAGCATCTTCACAAGGTCCTTTGCTGTTGTTCTGGTATTGATTTGCACTTTTTGCACCAAACTACATTCATCTCTAGGAGACAGAATGTGTCTCCTTCCTGAGCGGTATGATGGCTGCGTGGTCCCATGGTGTTTATACTTGAGTACTATTGTTTGTACAGATGAACGTGGTACCTTCATGATGTTCAGATGATGGATTATGGCTAATGTCACCACAGTATCAGACAGATTTCCAAGGCTGATTTCATGGCACAGTTCTTATCCCTTCAAAACCTCATCTAGCCTGTGGACAGATTGCAACAAATGCTACATTGGCTCTTTGTGGGACAGTCCCACCTCATTGATTATACAGGTGGAAGAATTGATTTTGCACTATATGATGTCAGATGCAGAAAGGCACAAAGGTGCTGATATTGTCTTTCATCCTCCTTTTATTGTACCTCCATCATCGGCTGACGTTGCATTCTGTTAGCACAGCTGTTCAAACCAGCCTCTCCTGCCAATGGCAACACTGTAACCCACCTGACACTGTCATCACAGAGGGCAGTCGTAGAGGGCCCTCATAACCGCAACCCTCCTTTTGAGAGAGCGTGGTTTGCTCACGATCACCTCTTACGCGGGTTTCCATGGGGCAGCTTTTGAAGTGATTCAGAAAGGGAAGCTTTGTCTGCGGGAGCTGTTTGATGTATTATCTATCGGCCCATAGTTTCTGAAACCAGCAAGGTAAACAGATCAGGCTGATGAGATTCAATGGTAGCGATAACAGGAGTCAGAGCTTCAGACCTCAGATTTGCTTCACAAACCTCTGCATCATTAGCATTTGAAACACAGGAACGAGTCAGAAAGGAGGACCCTCAGATCTAACAGCTACATGTTTGATCAGCGTCCCAAACCACACCAGGCTTTAACATTGATGCTTTTAAGTGTTACTCTCTGATTCTTTTCCATTTAGATTTGTGAAGTTTTTATTTTAGAATATTATCCTTTAAGTCCACTATAATCTACCGTATCCCAGATTGAGCAGTATTGACCTGTTTAATGTGATGTCACGGTATGAACATGCAGCCATATTTGTGACCAAACCCCATATATCGTCAGTGTGCTCTGGTGTATGATGCGGCAAAAGTCAGTGAAACTTTTGTTTCTATTTATAAAGCTTGATAAAGCGATACTGCTGATTACTTATCAGAGCCAAAATGCTGTTTCTTTTAGTTATATCTTTCAAATGGCTTTGATTTGAGCAACAATGAAGGAGCAGGGATAAAACGCTTGTTGGTTTTTGCTTATTTATTCAGAAAATGTTTAGCCTGAAGCTTTGAAATTGTACCTCAAACATCTTTGACATGTTAGTTGCCATTACCTGTGACAATTCAATTTATAACATAATTGAGTGGGATACAGTTAAACTGTAAATGCTCATAGGATGATGTTAAATTCACCAAGATTTCAATGGTGTGTGATAACTGTAGCACATTGTAATGAATAAAAAAGCAATATAATGTCAATATACTGTATATATTTAATGTTTATATACTTATGATGGTCAATAAACAACACATCATAATATTATGAATGACAGACCTTATTCACACCACTGGACTAAAATATAAAAAGCAAGTTGATGTGGAAAATACTGTATATTTAAAATAATATGTATTTGATATAATATATTTTTAATATTTATAATTAAAATACATATATTAACTTTTGAATTAACAATGCCCCAAAGAGACATAAGATAACATAAGTAAAACACAATGGTAGTTACATTTTTAATATAATTTCATGGTTGTTTTTTCATTTAATGCCATTGCTTCTCCCTACTTATGGTCACAAATATAGCTGCTGTGAGGAAAAAGCCATGTGACTGAAAAATTATTTTACTCCTACTGTTTACAGGGTTCCCATAAGGTCATTGAAGTGCTTAAAGTTTGTGAATTTTGCTTTTAGAAATTTAAATACTGGAATACCTGGAAAATTGCCTTGTAATGTTGAAAAGTGCTTGAAGTTAAAACAGAACATTTCTTCTGTGTAATGTGTGCTCATTAAAGACTAGATCCATGCACTCCAATTTCATTGAATAATGTATTTTAATATCCTTTCTGTTCTTTGCAGTCAGATAAAAAAGAAAAAAGAAAAAGAAAAAATTATTTTAATCACACAGCACAAACCGAGAGAATTCTCTCGTTAATAAACCGGAACACTGGAAGACGCTCCATTTTTAGCACTTGTTATACAAGTACAGAATAATTTATGTTGGACCGTTAAATAATTGAAAAATAATGCACACCTGAGGTGGTAATGCGGTCACAACGCACACCTCGGGTGTGCATTATTTTTCAATAATTACATGGGCCGGAGTCAGTTATTCCGCTTATACCACGGTTACCACACCTTAAGACATCGTTCAGGGTTTTAAGACATTTTCTGAATTTCGTCCCTAAAACGCTCTTGTGAGTGGAACTACTTTCTTCTGCCACGGATTCAGCGTCTTGCTTTAATACAGTCCAATTCTTTGTTGCTAGTTCAAAAAACATCACTTTAGAACTAGCAATGGAGGATTGCGATGCTTGCGCTGCTTTACTGCAGCACTTACTGAAGTACAAAGGTAGAGTGTTTTGTGCATGTGTGTGTGCCTTTTGTTTGTGAGTTTGTTTTTGAATTTCCGAAAGAGAGAAACTTAGAAACTGAGAGAGATCGCTTCTGGGATTACCTTTTTTTGTTGCAGCTCTCGTCAGAACTAACATCGCTTAAAAATCGGCAAGATATAAGTAATGCACTTCTCAGCAGCAGCGAGTGTCACCATTTTTGTATATAGCTTTTCCCTTGTAAACCTTAACAGCTGTTTTCACCCCTACTGAGATGCAGGTGCGCGCTGACATGACAGCTCTGTTTTTCGCTCGTGAGTAAGTGTGTGCGTAATGCGTATAATGTATGTGTGTCCACGTGTGTTTGAGAGTGAAAGAGAGGAGGAGGGGGATGCGAGGGTGCTTCCCACAGATATTGCATATAATATAGAAACTGTTTTATTGATCAAGTGTATCTAACTTTGAAACAACTCGAGCCTTCGTTGCTAGTTCAAAACGGAGGATGCGTGCGTATGTATGTGTGTGAGCGTGTGTAAGGGCGGGTGAGACTACTCAGACGAGGGAGAGTGAGGGCACTTTTCAACCGAAATTTAAATACATTTAGGATATTTTAATTGGTTATTTTGTTGTGGTAGCCTGTAGGGCTTTTTTTTTATTTTTTATCCCCTTTCTCCCAATTTGGAATGCCCAATTCTCACTACTTAGTAGGTCCTCGTTGTGGCGCGGTTACTCACCTCAATCCGGGTGGTGGAGGACAAGTCTAAGTTGCCTCCGCTTCTGAGACAGTCAATCTGCGCATCTTATCACGTGGCTCGTTGTGCATGACACCGCGGAGACTCCGCATGTGGAGGCTCATGCTACCCTCCGCGATCCACGCACAACTTACCACACGCCCCATTGAGAGTGAGAACCACTAATCGTGACCACGAGGAGGTTATCCCATGTGACTCTACCCTTCCTAGCAACCGGGCTAGTTTGGTTGCTTAGGAGACCTGGCTGGAGTCACTCAGTACACCCTGGATTCGAATGTGGTGGTCAGCGTCTATACTCGCTGACCTACCCAGGCCCCAGCCTGTAGGGCTCTTTGAAATGACAATGATAATTTGGCGAATTGATATGGAACCGTTATGCAGTCAAGGCCTGGAACTACTTCATAGCCATGCGTTTACTGGAAAATAATTGCACACCTTAGAATGTCCGTCAACCATTCAGAATCAAGCATTCAACAGACCCGTAGTATAATAATAAATTTTTTTTAAAAACTATACACTTTCACATACTTTTTCAGGAGATGTTCTGTTCAGTTCTATTGCTTGTTTTGCACCTGATCTGCCTGAATGTAGCCCACTATTTTTGAAGGCTCATTTGTTTGTGATATTTTCTTATAGAGAAATGTATATGAGAAACACTTATTTAAACTTTGAGCATTTATATTGTGTATTAAAGGACATTATTTTGATCAGAATTTATAATGTGCATTTTGCTCAAACATTGTTTCAAAATATAAAAAAATTCTGTCTTACTCTCTGTTATTTAAGTGTTATTACATCGGATCAAGATTATATTGAAATTTGAAACCGATATTGTATATTGAACCGAATCATGAAATAACCATATCGGATAGCAGAAAACTTCAGCTTTAAACAAATGCTTATTAGTTAACTGGATTTGTTGGGAGTTTTAAAAATATTTTATAGACACATGTGGACAGATGAATTGTCAAATTCAGTAAGTATAATGGTGTTTGTCTGGCTGCATTTGTCATTAGTTTATGTCTTGTTCAGGTAAACTCTTACCACAGATAACAGTTTATGAGTGAGACCAGAGTTCACTTTGCCCCATTCCCACATCTCAGTGCCAGAATGAGCTCCACTGTATCCACCCTTTCATCTGAGATACAGCACTGCACTGGAATTTGGATCCGATCAAAGCACACAGACTCATTAAGGCTAATGGAAAAAACAAGAGCAACTAAGAAATGCTGTTGGCTCAGATTCAAATGCCTTTTTGCATGACTCATTGCATTTAGACATTAGCAAGTTATGGATTCTATAAGTTCTCTGGAAACTCAATAAACAGCATGAGGAGCCTTTAAGAGAGTATATCCACACTGAGTACATGTGAAGAAGACGGTCCACAGCCACTAGTGGGCAGTAGAGGAGACCACTAACCGGCTGCTTCACCTTGTAGAGTTCAGTGCCAGAGAGGGGCAGCTTTAATTTATCGATGGAGCTCAGGCAAGTAAAATATAAATTAGTAATTGTTGAGTTTGTGCCTCAGAACATGTCTTCCTTTGAGTAAATCATGAGCCATTCCTTAATGTTCTTCAGCTAAATTGCACAACATTTGCAGTAAAGCTGCTTCATCTTGCTACGTAAGACTGTATGCAGTCATACAAGCACGTGTGTGTGCTCGTGTGATTTTTCTTTCGTCACTTTTAATGAAGAAGTCTGCTGCTGCATAAAAATGTGTGAGCAAGTGCACCTGGAAAAGCAAAAAGGAAAGAAGGAATCTTTAACAGATATAAACTGCGCTTTCCCTGTAAGAGCAGCACATAAAAGAACTGTTCAATTTAAGCAGCCTTGAAGTAAGTGTTTCTGTTGGCAAGCCAGCTCTCGAGACTGCGGTTTACCTGGTCTCGTGTTTGTGCTAATTAAAATCCTGTGGTCATCTTTATAAATCAGTTTCGCATAAAACGCAGGTGTGGGGGAAGCATTAAATAACATTGAGGTATATTGAGGTGTCAGTCATTTAACCTGCGAATGTAACATTAGAGTTGACATGAAAATGTGTTGAATATAAGATCCCTGTTTTGCATTAGCCCAGTATGGATGTCAACACTCGCTGTTGTATGAGGGTAGTTGTTGGTTGCCAGATCCCGTCATGGCATGCGTATGTTCCACCACGTGACTGTTTTGCACTGCTGGTACCCTCATTCTAATTATGCTATCATTGTTCAGTGTTACCTGGCATTGAGGAGTTTGAGCTGAACCTGGCAACCGCAACATCCTGCTGTGGTACATATGAGAACTGAGGTGTGTGTGCATATTTTTGTTTGTGTGGAGGAAATTCTGGCATCTTCAACCTTAGTACCTCAGGCTCTGGGTTCAGCAATCTCTCATTTTCCAGGAAACGTTTTTGAAGAGATTTTTGAGTGAGAGAAGGTTTTCTTCTTATGTTTTATGAGTTTGTGAGTCATGGGTTTATTGCATCACAAAATACTGATCATGTCCAACAGTACCACTTGCCAGTATCTCCTTTTTACTTCGGGTGAGAAAAAATCTGCAACATATGCATTTGAAATTTAGACATGAATGTGGAAATTTTGGTTCTTCGGGCAATGGAGGAGTCAGGGGACAACGAAGCAGTGCAGGCAAGTCTTTTATTTTCTGCCTTCAGCAACTTGTATTTAATGACACTCAATTCACGTAGATTCTTTACACTTCATAGCATAAACTTTTAATGCACTCGGTACATGTCGACACCGTGCTCTCAGGTCGCTCTCTTTCTCGCAAACTGATGAATTTATGCTCCTTTTCAAGTCTCCCTCCGCCATCACTATAACAAGAGACAGGTGTTAGAGATAATTACAACCCAGATGACAAGCCTTACCGCTCTCCCTCTCCTGCAGACAGACAAATGACCATGCCCCATCCCAACCCCTACCGCCCTACTCAGGCCAGGGCAACATCCAGCCTGCCAACCCCCACAGCCATCTGCGCCCCCGGTCTGTGGACCACCTCGAATTTAAACGGCTGAAGTGCCAGGTACCAACGGATGATCCGCGTGTTGGTATCTTTCATGCGGTGGAGCCATTGGAGTGGGGCGTGATCTGAACAGAGGGTGAAGGCCCACCCAGCAGGTAATAGCGGAGAGTGAGGACGGCCCACTTAATCGGCAGACACTCCTCCACAGTGCTGTACTTAGTCTCCCTCAGTGAGAGCTTATGACTAATGTACAGCACCGGTCAATCCTCCCCCTCCACCTCCTGTGAGAGCACTGACCCCAGCCCCCAGGGGAGAGCGAAATTAGGAGCATGTAAAAGCAGCCTCCCACAAAGCACAGATTTTATTTTTAGGAAAGCCTGCTAGCATGACTCCGTCCACTGGACCGATCAGGGGCCTCATTTCTAGTGAGATCAGTCAGAGGGCTGGTGACGTCAGAGTAACTAGGCACAAACATTTGGTAGTAGCCAGCCAGCCCCAGAAACTGTCTCACCTCCTTTTGGTCTTGGGCCTCGGACAGGCTGTGATCGCTGCGGTTTGGTTAACCTGGGGATGCACCTGCCCATGGCCCAAGTGGAACCCCAGATACCGAACTTCCGCCCACTTCTTCAGGTTGGCCGTGAGCCCCGCCTGTCGCAGTGACCTCAGGACAGCTCTCAGATGTTGCATATGCTGTATGGGGTCTGAGAATTTTCTTCATGAAACGCTGAAACGCCGTGAACAAACCAAATGGAAGGGTTACAAATTGGTGTAAGCCAAAAGGTGTGGAAAACACAGTTTTTCCTCGGGAGATTGGAGTTAAAAGGATCTGCCAATAACCCTTTAAGTCCAGTGTCGAATAAAATTGAGCCGCGCCCAACCGATCAAGCAACTCGTCAATCTGAGGCATTGGGTATGCGTCAAATTTGGACACGGCATTCACTTTGCAGTAGTCTACACAGAACCGGACTGATCAATTGCTCTGAGGTACCAGAACCACCGGGCTGACCCAATCGCTGTGCGACTCTTCTATTATGCCCATATCAAGCATCACCTCTAATTCTTCCTTAACAAACTTTTTTATGGTGTTCAGGAAGGCGATGGGGCGGCTACAAACCACCACCCCGGGGTGGTCCCGATGTGGTGCTCTATGAGGTTCGTGCAAACGGGGAGAGGCGAGAACACGTCCGCAAATTCCGATTGCAACTTGGCCACGTCTGTAAGCTGCGACGGTGAGAGGTGGTCTCCACACGGGACCGGGGTGAATAAATATGGTTTGAGAGTCACCTCCGGCTCAAGTTCTGTCCTCTCGGGGACTACCATCGCTAAGGCCACAGAGATCGCCTCCCTCCATGATTTTAGGAGGTTGAGATGGTAAACTTGATGTGCTCCTCCCTTATCCGTTCGCTTAACCTCATAATCGAGATCTCCGACTCGCCATGTGACCTCAAAGGGCCCTTGCAACTTGGTGAGTCATTTAGAGCTTGAGGTGGGCAGTAATAGAAGTACTTTATCTCCTGGTGTGAATTCCTGATGCAGGAGAGAGAGAGAAGAAAGAGTCTGCTCTGCCTCCCGGAAACGCCGTCATGTAGTCCTCTGCTAGCTGGATGGCTTCTTCCAGCGACGTCGGGCCGTGGCACTGGACCCACTCGGCCATACCACGAGGAAACTGGGAGATTAACTGCTGCATTACCACCAGGTCGACAATGTCCATGGTGCCGCCGGTCCCCTCAGCCAGCAACTATTTCTGGCAGGCATTCCGGAGCTGTTGGGCAAAGGCAAATGGGTGGCCGTGCCTCCCAAACCTCAGGGATCGGAACCGCTGGCGGCTCTGCTCCGGACTACGACCAGCCTGCTGCAGGATGGCTTTCTTGTGATCCTGGTAGTTGAGGAGGCTGGCGGCGGGAAGATGCTGGGCCACTAGCTGCGCCTCCCCGGAGAGTAACGGCAACAAGCAGGCCGCCCACTGGTCGGGCGGCCACTTCCACACCACGGCGGTTTTCTCGAACAGGTCGAGGTTGGCCTCCGTATTGTCATTTGGCCCAATCTTAATGAGGGTCACGGGGGGTTGCAGCACCAGCCTCCTCTCTGTCGATCAGGCTCTGGAACGCCTGCTGGTCCTCCGCTTGGGCCTGGAGCAGAAGTTGGAAGTGCTGTTCCTGCTCCAGGCATAACTCCATGAGGGCTTGATGCCGGGTCTGCTGGATGCTGGCAAGGGACTTGATAACTTCGCCCAGCGGTGAAGACTCCATATCGGCGTTGTCCTCCAAATTCCCGGGTTTTTGTCACCACTGTGGAAAGTTTGGTTCTTTTGGCAATGGAGGAGTCAGGAGACAACAAAGCAGTGCAGGCAAGTCTTTTATTTTCTGCCTTCTACAACTTGTATTTAACGACACTCAATTCACATAGATTCTTCACAACACTCAAGAAGATAACAAACTTTTAATGCACTCCGTACACGTCGACACCATGCTCTCGGGTCGCTCTCTCTCTCTCTCTCGCACTGCGCCTTTACAAGTCTCCTTCCGCCATCACTATAACAAGAGACGGGTGTTAATTACAACCCAGGTGACAAGCCTTACCGCTCTCCCTCTCCCGCAGACAGATACATGGTCACGCCCCCATCCCCACAATGAAACTTCTGCACATTTGAGGAGTGCTATTGTGTCTTTTACAGTGGTTTTTATTTATTTATTTATTTTTTAAACAATGCTTTAATTAGCATCAACAACCATAACGTGCCTATTTTACACTCAGTCTGACCGCTGATTGGTTTGTCAAATCTGACTGATGTATTTGTTTCCTAGACTTCTGACCTTTTGTTTCAGTAAATCTACACTTCCCCATACAATCCTGTGCTCCTCTGACAATGCCCTACCTTCACAGGACAGCACGGTTTGCATTTGGGATCTGACTTTGTAGTCCCATCTTTAAAAGAGAGCTCTTCCTTTGAGAAACACTAAATCACCGGCCCACCATCCGCTCTGCTGTCTATATAACAATGAATCTTTAGGTGGAATGGTCAAGAGTGCAAACACTGCCAGATTTAGATGGCTTAAGTGAACCCCATCCAATGGCGAAACTAATTTACACACATGTGCGGTGTGTCTGTCTCACTTTCTCTCTCTTTTTTCCTCAGCATACCCTAGACTGTGTCACTACATACCAGTATTTATGCACACACACACAAAGAACTGTTGAAGACCAAATTCTGTTCCTGAACCTCCCTGTCAAGCTCATTGAGTAAAGGCTCTATCCATCTCCAGACAGTGCTTAGACCAGCTTTAGGGTTGTTTAGGTTATATATATATTTTCCTCTTTTCTTTTTCCGTGACAGAAATCCCACAAAAGTTCCCATCAAAAAGACCTCCACAGGTTGATCCAGATGCAGTGTTTAAAGATGGATCTTCCACTGGCTGTTTATCCAGATCTTGTCTCTTCCTTTGACACTTTCAGTTCAGTTTTAATGTTTTGTCTTTGTGAACACTTTATTGTGTTCAAATCCTGCTGTTGAGGCATCATTTCCCACATTCATCTTTGGGAGTGAAACGAATGCTGGATTCATTGAGTATTGTTTTTGTTGTGATTCGCACATCCATTATGACTTGGATGGGATAATCTAAGAAAATGGTCTTCTTGACACTTATACCATCTGCAACTGCAGAATGACAGAATTAGTTGGAATGACAGTGTCAGTGTATCATAGATGGGCTGTGTGATATGATGCACTTTGCACATTGGGTAAATGGGTTAAAATTTGAAGGAATTGTTCCCACAAAAAGTTCTGTAATAATTTACTCACCCTCATGTCGCTCCATTTTCAGTTTTTTCAATGCAATCTCAGTTGATAGGGACTTACTTTAAACCTTAAAGAAATGTAGCCCATGCGACTTGTGCATCATATTTCAAGTCTTTTGAAGGCATGCCATAGATTTTGGTGTGAAGCAAAACCAAATGTAAGTAATTTTACAGTGAAAATCTTTACATCCGTTGCACGTTCATGAGTGATATTTGGCTAGCCCATTCATAATGGCCACTTAAAACAATACAAGTTCTCGATTTCCTCAAAATTCCTCCTTTTATGTTCCGCAGAAGAAAGTCATTCAAGTTTAGAACTACATGAGGGTGAGTAAATGAATAAGAGGACACGAAAACTGATCCAGATAGAAGAACCTTTTCTGGTGTTTGTTAATCATGTCAAAAGCTTAAGATTACACACATGAAGTGATGTTTATTAAAGCCTTTGGGTATAAAGCATCTTTTACATTACCACATACCAAGACAGAGATTAGATGTTGACATATTTGATTATGGTTATAAATGAGCCTATAGATTGTACATAGATAGACATAAAGCTTATTTTATTGTTTCATGACCCCGTCAGGGGAGAGCTGAATCTGTTTGTTATTATTTCATGGCTTGCGTCAAAATCATACAAACATCTTTTCTTAGTTCCTTCATGTTGAACCCGTGGCTAGACCCAATTGTATATTTTCTTATTGGCTGAAACTCAGCAAGCCTTTTTCAGCTTAGTGTCCGTTTATAAACTCGTAAACTCTCAACATGAAGTACAGTCCAACTAATCCTAACTCTGAGAGAGTGTTTACATCAATGATAAAACAGTGAGGAAACGGGATGTGAGGCATTCCACGCAATTTCTTGTAAATATTGTAATTGCCTGCATTATATCATCAAATGGAGAGCATGGTCCATGTGGGAAGAGTGAGGTGCCAATATTGTATGTTGTTGTTGGCAAAGACATGCCCCTAAACTCTGTTCTGCTCCAGGGCCAAGTGGTAACAGTTGTAAGGAATTGTGGTGGCGGCAAACCCTCACTGTCATAGCCGGGAGGAGAAATTACTTGTGTTAGTTGCAGAAAATTAACACGCTGCCCCAGTAGTGATTGAACCAGTAAGGAAAAACAAGCAGAACTTGAAACTGTGCCGTGGGAAGGACTGCCTCACTAAAACACACACACATGCAGGAATACAACCCATACAAACATACATTCATCACAGCACTTATATACTCAATTCTCCTTAAAATTAGAGCACACACATTTCCTACACGTTATAATTTATATAAGTTACTTTAGGTTCCAGTTCTTCAACAGTTGTTCTCACCACAGTGGTTTACACGGATGACTCACTCAGTAGTAGAAAGAAACTACAGTCCTCCTGTCTGTATTAGCTCTTGCAATTCTGTACTTCACATGTCTTCACGAAAACATTTCCAGGTCACATTTCTTCCCCAAATCATAAGAAAATATATTTTGCTTAAAGAAAATAAAGCTTTTTTTATTTTTTATTTTTATTTTTTTTATTGTAGTATTGTATTATTTTCAGGACAAGTAAATAAATTTACTTTTTTTTTATTTTTGCAATTTCTCCCCTCAAATTCTAATTACCGTAATGCATATTGATGTTTGTTTGTTGGTAATTCTCATTATTGTCAGTGCTGTTTCTCATTATATTCTTATTATAATAATACTATATTTAATAAATATTAATATATTACTATAAGTATTTTTAATAGTATTACAATAAATGATACTTATACAGTGATCTTTTTTTAATCTAATTGAAATCAACATAAAAGGCATAACAACAAATTTACCATGATATATAAAATGCATTACAATTTACAGTTGTCATCGGCAATTGTCATTATTTAAATATATAATATGCTGTATATGTACAGTGGTGGCCAAAGATATTGGCACCCTTGGTAAATATGAGCAAAGAAGTCTGTGAAAAATATGTCTTTATTGTTTATCCTTTTGATCTTTCATTCAAAATATGCACAAAAATATATCCTCTAATGGATATCAAACAATTACAAACAGAACACAAGTTTAATCAAAACATAAATATTTTAGTCAAATATATGTGTGGCACAATTATTGGTACCCTTTTATTCAGTACTTTGTACAACCTCCCTTTGCCAAGATAACAGCTCTGAGTCTTCTCCTATAATGCCTAATGGCAAGGGATCTGAGACCATTCATAATACATAATCTCTCCAGATCCTTACAATTCTGAAGTCCACACTTGTGGACTCTCCTCTTCAGTTTAACCCACAGGTTTTCTATGGGGTTCAGGTCAGGGGACTGGGATGGCCATGACAGAACCTTGATTTTGTGGTCAGTGAACCATTTTTGTGGTTATTTTGATGTGTGTTTAGGATAATTGTCTTGCTGGAAGATCCAACCAGGACCCATTTTAAGCTTTCTGGCAGAGGCAGTCAGGTTTTGATTTTTTTTATCTGTTGGTATTTGATGGAGTCCATGATGCCATGTGTCCGAACAAGATATACAGGACCTCTGGCATAAAAACAACCCCACAACGTTACAGATCCACCACCATACTTATCCATGGGCATGAGGTTTTCCATATGGCTACCTCTCTGTGTGCGCCAAACCCATCTCAGTTGTTTGCTGCTAAAAAGCTCTATTTTTGTCTTTTCTGACCATAGAATATGGTCCCATTTGAAATTCCAGTAGTGTCTGGCAAACTGAAGATGCTTGAGTTTGTTGTTGGAGATGAGCAGAAGTTTTTTTTTCTTTAAACCTTACCAAACAACTTGTTCCTCCTCACCGTGCGTGGAGACAATCTAGACACGTCCTCTTTTAGGATGATTCTTAATATCTCCAGTTGATTGGAACTTCTTAATTATTTTCAATGCTTTAGCTGTTTTCTTTTAGCCACTTTACATTTTGTGAAGCTCAACAACCTTTTGCTGCACATCATAAATTTATTCTTTGGTCTGACCCATTGTGATGGATGACTAAGGGAATTTGGCTTGTGTTTTACCTCATATTTATACCCCTGAAGACATAGGTGAAAAATTTAATGTTCCTGGTCACCCAGGTGTACTACAAAATGTAAAATATGAATGGGAATATACTTCAGATATATTTTACTCATAAGAATTTCTAGGGGTGCCAATAATTGTGGCAAATGTGTCTTGGAGAAAAATATTTAATTATGAGATTACCCCCCCCCCACCCCCCCCCCCCCGCACAGCCTTCTTTGCTCATTTTTACCAAGGGTGCCAATATTTTTGGCCACAACTGTAGGCTATACAAATCAGTGGCGTGCATTCAGCCCCTTCAAACACTTCAGAGAAGAGGTTACATAAACTGAGACAGAAATGTTGACTCCAACTTGTTCTTGACTTGTTCCGTGAGATACACCCTTCATTCAACGGTTGTGTACTCCGGAGATGTTACTGTTACTATGCTATTATACTCCAAGCATTTAGACTAGAGGAGCATGCAGGTATGGCCAGTCTGTGTCTTCCAAACCACAGGGCTGAATAACTTTTAGTTTTTGCACCGTCACAGTAATGCCTAGAGGTTGCATGGCTGTCTGGATCTGATTACGGCAGACACCATATGAACCTCACCAGCTCGAGCCGTAAAACCCAGGTGGTTCTTCTACAGCAGCGGCATGGAGAGCAGAGGGAGTAGGGGTTTCTCAGGGAGACCTCCTTTTTTGTGACGGCCCCCTGGTAGAGTCACATGGCTGCAGGCCCAGTCAGACTTCCTGTGGGGCATGCATGGAGAGAGAGGGGTAAATTCCTCCTAGTGAGCTGTGATGGATCCCAGCACCTTACACTAGTAATCCTGTGCCCCAGACACGTGAGCAGAGAGATGCTGTTCTGCACCATCACACAACCTTCTCTTAACACTGAATTCGCACCTGTGCACAGCCCCATCTCCCTTGATTCACTGCTTCATTTTGACATTTCTATTTAACAACTGGTTCCATATTACTGTATTTTCTATTAATACTGAATAAGTGCACTTTTTTTTCATCTATGTAATTTGATGAAAAAACAGCCTGTCCTGGGACCTTATGTAGAAACGTTGTGTAGGCACAAAATGGCAAGGAGACAGAAAGGGGAATAAAGCTTTGAGATCTCTGCTAACAGAAATGTATAAACTGAACTTTGTGCAGGTTCTGGCATGTGTGCGGTTTTATAAATCTGAAAAATGTTGTACATACACTTAATTCTGCAGTTTGTCCACACCTATTCTTTTTCAATGAAATCTACACAAAGTTTTATACATTAGGCCCCTGGTGTCTACTAAATAAACTAGTCAGTGTTTTTATTTTGGAAAATATTAAATGCAACAAAGCATCTAATCTTCTTGTGATCTTTGAACAACATCTGCAACATAATGGCAGCCAAAAACTTTTTATTTGGCCGTTATAATAGGAAACTCATTAATGACTCAGAAATAGTTTCGCACAAGAAAAGCCTGTAGCGTGAGACATGTTCTGATAACACAGACTAATTTATAGGAAACAGATTTTAAGGCAGAGGAATCTCTTCGATGAGTCACTGCTGGAAGACTCTGTTTGGGAAAGGAATGGGAACTCTAGAATTGCTTGCTGTAAGCTGCAAGAGACAGAGACAGAGTAGGAGAGAGCTGGCAGAGATGACAGGACAGGACACGGATTGTCAACATCCACCCTTCCTTTGCAGACCGCCTCTCTAGGATTTGCAATGACTTTTTTTCCAAACGATTGGCATTAGCGCCTGGAAAGGCGGCTCAGGTCCAGGAGCAAACCACTCTTTCATTATTATTCCCAGAATCGGAAGTGTCCCATTGCAGATTACAAACAGGTATGGAAATGGACCTGTGAACTGCTTTGGGTTATCCTTGTGAAAGGCAGCTGGCACTGAATAAAAGCTAATCACGACCAGTTGTTTAGAGAAAGGCGGGTGCTATAATGGATCTGGAGGTGGGCCGGCACAAAGCATCTGTGATGATGGTGGGATGGTGAGAAAGAAAAGGCATATATGAGGTCATATGAGAGAACATCTGTGTCTGATTGTTGTCTCTATCAGAGGGATCACATTTTAACAGCATCACATGCAGTGTGGACATTAGGATATCCTAAAGTATTTGCTGATTTTTGTGGGCCAAATTTCACACTTCTGTCCCACATGAATGGCTAATAGTCATGAATACACATTTAGTATAAGTTGTTTTAGGCACAGGACATGCCCACCTTTCATTTTTCTTTTACATATACCTATGTGTGTGTGTGTGTGTGTGTGTGTGTGTGTGTGTGTGTGTGTGTATGTATTATGTAATATATATATATATATATATATATATATATATATATAATATATTACATAATACATATATATATATATATATATATATGTATGTGCCTTGTAAACTACATTTACTGGAGCCCCATATGAGGTTTTAATGAATTAGATTCAATTAATTAATTTAAATATTAATTAATAACTAAAGAAATAATTATTAATTATTTCTGATAGTAACATTGATCTAAACAACCAGTAAAGCCCTACACCAGAATAGGCAACAGAAGGCAGAGCATCCTAAATGATCCACCAACATGACTCGAATTCAAGTTCCGCATGCTCCAATGCATTCAACTGATCACAAAGTATAGTCAGGACATTACTGATGTAAAAAACAGCACCATCACTGTTTGAAAAAAGTAATTTTTGATCAAATCTAGACTGGCCCCATTTCCAGCAGCCATCACTCCAACACCTTATCCTTGATTAATCATGCTAAATTACTAATTTATTACTAGAAAATTACTTGCCATTATATCAAACACAGTTGAAAGTTTTTGGTTCGTTAAATGAAGCTTAACATTGTCTTTGTGTTTGTTTTTGAGTTGCCACAGTATGCAATAGACTGGCATGTCTTAAGGTCAATATTAGGTCAAAAATGGCAAAAAAGAAACATCTTTCTCTAGAAACTTGTCAGTCAATCATTGTTTTGAGGAATGAAGGCTATATAATGCTTGAAATTGCTAAAAAACTGAAGATTTCATACAAAGGTGTACACTAAAGTCTTCAAAGACAAAGGACAACTGGCTTTAACAAGGACAGAAAGAGATTTGGAAGGCCAGATGTACAACTAAACAAGAGGATAAGTACATCAGAGTCTCTAGTTTGAGAAATAGATGCCTCACATGTCTTCAGCTGACAGCTTAATTGAATTCTACCCGCTCAACACCAGTTTCATGTACAACAGTAAAGAGAAGACTCAGGGGTCCAGGCCTTATGGGAAGAATTGCAAAGAAAAAGCCACTTTTGAAACAGAAAAACAAAAAGAAAAGGATAGAGTGGGCAAAGAAACACAGACATTGGACAACAGATAATTGGAAAAGATTGTTATGGATCTTAACCCCATTGAGCTTTTGTGGGATCAGCTGCTAGACTGTAAGGTGCGTGAGAAGTGCCCGACAATTGTGGTTGTTTCAAGGAGCACAATATGACGATACTTGAACATAAATGAGCTGCATGGTCGAGGTGCCAGAAAGAAGCCTTTACTGAGCCAATGCCACAAAAAAGCCCAGTTACAATATGCCCGACAACACCTTGACACGCCTCACAGCCTCTGGCCCACTGTAATTTGGAGTGACAAGACCGAAATAGAGCTTTATGGTCACAACCATAAGCGCTATGTTTGGAGAGGGGTCAACAAGGCCTATAGTGAAAAGAATACCATCCCCACTGTGAAGCATGGTGGTGGCTCACTGATGTTTTTGGGGTGTGTGAGCTCTAAAGGCACGGGGAATCTTTTGAAAATTGATGGCAAGATGAATGCAGCATGTTATCAGAAAATACTGGCAGACAATTTGCATTCATCTGCATGAAAGCTGCGCATGGGACGCACTTGGACTTTCCAGCACGACAGTGATCCTAAGGACAAGGCCAGGTTGACCCTCCAGTGGTTACAGCAGAAAAAGGTGAAGGTTCTAGAGTGGCCATCACAGTCTCCTGACCTTAATATCATCGAGCCACTCTGGGGAGATCTCAAACGTGCGGTTCATGCAAGACAACCAAAGACTTTGCATGACCTGGAGGCATTTTGCCAAGACGAATGGGCAGCTATACCACCTGCAGGAATTTGGGGCCTCATACACAACGATTACAAAAGACTGCACACTGTCATTGATGCTAAAGGGGGCAATACACAGTATTAAGAACTAAGGGTATGCAGACTTTTGTACAGCGGTCATTTCATTTTTTTCTTTGTTGCCATGTTTTGTTTTATGATTGTGCCATTCTGTTATAACCTACAGTTGAATATGAATCCCATAAGAAATAAAAGAAATGTGTTTTGCCTGCTCACTCGTGTTTTCTTTAAAAATGGTACATATATTACCAATTCTCCAAGGGTATGCAAACTTTTGAGCACAACTGTATATAAGGTCTCACAGCTAAAAAATGCATATCAGAGCAAAAACCAAGCCATGAGGTCAAAGGAACTGCCTGCAGAGCTCAGAGACAGGATTTTGTCCAGCCACAGATCTGGGGAAGGCGACAACAAAAAAATGTAGGTTGCATTGAAGGTTCCCAAGAGCACAGTGGCCTCCATAATTCTTAAATGAAAGACGTTTCAACCAGGACTTTTCCTAGAGCCGGTCGCCTGGCCAAACTGAGCAATCGGGGGAGAAGAACCTTGGTAAGAGAGGTGACCAAGAACCCGATGGTCACTCTGGTTGAGCTCCAGAGATTATGTGTGGAGATGGGAGAAACTTGCAGAAGGACAACAATCACTGCAACACCGATCTGGGCTTTATGGCAGAGTGGCCAGACAGAAGCCTCTCCTCAGTGCAAGACATGAAAGCCCACTTGTAATTTGTTTGGCCAAGCGTCATGTCTGGGGGAAGCCATGCACCGCTCATCACCTGCGCAATACCATCCCAACGGTGAAGCATGGTGGTGGTAGCATCATGTTGTGGGGGTGTTTTTTAGCTGCAGGGACTGGTCAGGTTTGAAGGAAAGTTGAACGCAGCAAAATACAGAGATATCCTTAATGAAAACCTGGTCCAGAGCGCACAGGACCTCAGACTGGGCCGAAGGTTCACATTCCAGCATGACAATGACCCTAAGCACACAGCCATGACAACGCAAGAGTGGCTTAGGGACAGCTCTGTAAATGTTCTTGAGTGGCCCAGCCAGAGCCCAGACTTGAACCCAATCAAACATCTCTGGAGAGACCTGAAAATGGCTGTCCACCGATGTTCCCCATCCAACCTGACAGAGCTTGAGAGGATCTGCCTAGAAAAATGGCAGAAAATCCCCAAATCCAGGTGTGCAAAACTTGTCACATCATACCCAAAAAGACTTGAGGCTGTAATTGCTGTCAAAGGGGCTTCAACTAAGTACTGAGTTAAGGGTCTGAATACTTATGTCAATGTGATATTTCAGTTTTTTTATTTTTGATAAATCTGGTTTTTGCCTTGTCATTATGGGTATGGAGTATAGATTGATGGACTTGGATAGTTTTATTAAAGGGGTCATAATATATATATATATATATATATATACTGTATGTATGTATGTATGTATGTGTGTATATGTGTGTATATATATATATATATATATATATATATATATATATATATATATATATATATATATATATATATATATATATATATATATTTTTTTTTTTTTTTTGTTATTTATTTGCACAAAAACTGTCATAGTTTAATAATAAATGATAATTTTCCACACTGTTTCTGGCCCTCTATCTGAAATGCTCGGTTTTGGCCACAGCCTCTCCTTTAAACTTCAATGTAAATGCCTACTGTTCTGATCGGCTAACATTGTGCAGCCCCGCAAATTCAGCCATATTTGAAACTCAATCGGAAGAGAATAAACAAGCTCTCCACAACATGATAAAACAAAATTTCAGGGTTTACACACAACACACATTGCATCCTACTATATTAAAATGTTCACTCAAGCTCATTAGCACTATAACTATCAAACAGTCAAGACATATGAAATATTCATGAATGAAACTGTTTACTCATGATTTTGCAGTCAAGTCCCAGTGTTTTTGACTACCCCATTCTTCAGTAACGGTTCCTTTGCAAGGCTTGAATTGTATTATGACTGGTTCACAAGCAGTCCATGCTGATATTTGCACATACACAGTCCATAGCAGGATGAACAAGATGCACACACATTGGTGCACTGAGGCGCAGATTGCCAGAAACACATCTAAACAGTCAAAGACGTCCAGCTAGTGCTTGTTTACATATAACAACAATTAGAAATAGCACAGATGGGCGCAAGAACAGCAATCAGAGCAGCTGAATGAAACTGAATGGCATCTCCATTTCTGAATTGTAACTTGACACTGCATCTTTTAAAGGGCACCTATTATGGTTTTTCAAATATTACCTTTCATGCAGTGTGTTATATAGCTGTTTTTGAATGTAAACAAGTCTGCAAAGTTTCAAAAACCAGAGTGCACGACAAATGGAGTTATTGACTCCCAAATGGAGTTATTGACTCCCTGTACTAACCTACGTAATTTGATGACAAAAAACCCACCTCTGGTCTTCATTGGCTGCTTGCAAACAGCTTTGACCCACCCTCAAACACGTCACTAAGCGGTAGACCAATCACAACAGACTGGAACATCTGACCAATCAGAGCAGAGTAGGCTCTCTGAAAGGAGGAGTTTAGAATGAATCCTTTAGAACGGAACATTGAACGAGTCGTTTTTGACACTGGGGGAAAAAGGTAATGCTGAAATTTAAATTATGAGCAAATTAAAGTGTTTTTTGACCTTGGATGCATGTAAATCTATTGTATGAGACCTTTAAAACAAAATTAGGCACGTTTAAAAACCATAATAGGTGCTCTTTAAAAGTGGCATGCTAAACATGATAAACAGTCAAAGACGTCTGTTTAATTCATGTTATATGCACAAAAAACTTCAAAATAGTCCATATGCATCCCCTTTGATGTTCAGAAATAGTTGGTCACTAGGCCTGTCTCTTTCCTTTTCTGTTTACGATACGAACTAAACGCCAGTGGGCGGGGCCCAAGGGTGCGATGAGACATTTTGTGGAGTGTAAATACAACTGAGCAATGTCTCGTGATGTCACGAACACAGTTTTCTAAACGAGACGTTTCAAACAGGTGGGGACTATACATGCTCTTTTTAGACTGGGGAGGATGTTTTGAGTTCTGAAATTTACAGTATGTTTTTATAGTACAGTTACCTCTTATATGTCTAAATATCAAGTACAATTTGATTTTCCATTTCATGAACCCTTTGAGACAGTGACTGCATTTACACACGTTATCTAACACCGATTATGCTTAATATAAATCATATAAATGCCTTAAACAGTTTTTGTTTATAGACCATTTCAAGGACTATTCATTGGTAACGTCAAGTGACGTCATTGTTCCATGAACATTTCCTGCTTGTCAAAACGGAGACTGTTTAGCAGATTTGGGCCACTTCTATTAAAATTAATGGGAGAAACTAGAACGCCCAACGGTCAACCTGTCTTACAGGTAAAATAGCCAATCACCTTTTAGATACAGAAATCGCCTGTCAATCAACTCCAGAACACGCATGCGCATTAGCTATACAAGACGGTATAATTGCGTTTTTAGCATAATATGAGGTAAAGAAACTATTTATTATACCAGTTTTGACGGAACGACACGCTTTTCCCGTGGATCATCGTCTTGCGTGATCCCAATGAAGATTCTCCGTGCGGGCCTCTCCTCGGGAGACCGGTCTCAACCTACTGGCATCTTTGCAGGTCCAGGAACGGAGTGGGGAGAATCTGGTGTGAGTTGGAGCACGTGTCGCGGCTGACGGGCCATGATGCCGGGCCGCTATTCCCCTCAAGTGCTGAGGCCCAGAGAAGCCGGACCGCTCGAGTGAAGCTGCACAGTGTTGTCAGATTTTACTGCTCATTTAAAATATGTTCTTTTATCATAGTCTTGACCAACCGTTTTGGAGATTTCAGTCTTTCCCCATTCAAGTAGATAGGAGCTGCACTTTCATGCCACTTATTTACATAGAAAAATAGCTGCCCAAACTGCCCAAGAGCATTCCAAAAACGGCCGCGAGTGGACTGACTTGCCTTTAAAAGAGACTTTGTTGAAAGGATCCGGAAATTCGTCTGGACCATTCTAATTCCTTTGTTTTTGTTTACATTTTGAAATGGTCTATTATATTGGATTAATGGAACACACTAATTTTTGTAATTTGTGTAGATTTGTGCTGTTACCACAGCAGAAAATGTACAGACTGAGGACTGTTTTTATTAATGTGTCCATAAAATCTTTCTTTCTTTTTTTTTTTTTTTTTTTTTTTTTTTTTGCTTTTATATTCCATTACAAAACACTGAATTCCTCAAAAAGCACTGTTGAGCTGGGTTCTTAAACAGCATGCCCAGTGGTAGCACTGCAGTGGAGTCTGCCAGTTATTGTTTGAACTCAAATTGATTTGTGAAAAAATTTAAATATGAGTTAAACAAAATTACAGTACTGTCACACAGACCCCATTTACACCTGGTATTAAGATCTTGGGTGATCCGATCACGTGGTGAGGTGAAACACATCGCTGTTTAGTTTTTGTTTCAGGACAGATTCACGTTTACACCTCAAATGCGATGTGGTCATATGCGTTTTTGACCACATTCGTATGTGTTTTTTGTGATCTGATCACAAAAATTTTTAAACCCCATTAGAACTGTATTTAGCGCTGACCACTTGTGATCCGATCACCAAAAATGCATCTTAATACCAGGTGTAAACGGGGTCTAACAGATAAATTGTAGATATGTTTTCTGAGCACATGGCCCCTCAGATTTTTGAGCCAAGTGGATTTTGAATGCAAGTTCCAAAATAATTTATTTGTATTTTTTTGTAAGTTGCACAATTATTGTATTTAAAAAAAGAGAGTCTTTAAATGCTGTGGTAGAAATCACCCATTCACATATCTAAATTTGAATAGTCCAACTGAGTTGTACCTTATGCAAATTATTGCTTTAAACTGATAATTCTGTCATCTACCCACCCTCATGTCACCTAAAGCTTGAACTTTTTTCTCATGAGTTATTATCAAAATGTATGAACTAAAATGCCAGATGATCACTTGCTGTGAAGTTCAGTGGGCATTTTGCTTGGTTTATTAAAAAAATGTATATGTGCATGATACCCCTGATGGTACATATTAAACCTGTATAATTGTAAGTATACCCGTATACCATACATTTGAAATTTTTAGAAACACGCATTTACTTGCATACTATGTGTTTCTGTGTTTGTGTGAATGCACTTTTCCTGTCCACAGTGTGGGTTTAGAGGTTTATTCTCTAGAATAACATTTCAAATAAACAGCATTTACTTGGAACTGCCAATGCTTTGTAATGTGGCTGATAGTTGCAGCCCGAGCCAGAGAAGGCAGCTGTCACAAATCTGTGCAAACACTGAGTTCGGAAATTGAGAATTATGTCACTGGAATGGCAAACTTGTGTGAGTGGAACAAGCAGGCAGGCCTGTCTTCCCATGAGTCCTCTGCTGCCAGTAGTGAGTTACTAAGCCAAATATTCATGTTTGGGGCACTTTCTACTCTGTCTATTTTACTGTATTCTCTAATGAATAAGAATCATTTAATGTGTGTAAGACTTTTCAGTACTGGATGTCTCTTGCAAATGATGCTAGCTCATCAATGATATGATTTCCATTACCATGTCCACATTTGTTGTATCCCCTGGTGGACATCCAAAATGTCTATTACCACAAACACAGTGTCAGGTTGAGCCAGGTTTGCTGCAGTTCTTTGCTGAATGTGTGCTGCAGAGGCTTTAAGAATGTGCAGCTTTGACATTTTCAGCTCAAGTAAATAATGTCCTTGATGCTTTGGATCCAGTACAATTTAAGCTTCACACACTAAAAACACTAATAAATGTATTGCCATAATTTGAGTAAACTCGTTCCCTCAATTCCATTGAGTAATGCGGTGTAGGGCTTTACTGGTTGTTTAGATCAGTGTTACTATCAGAAATAATTAATAATTATTTCTGTAGTTATTAATCAATATTTAAATTAATTAATTGTATCTAACTCATTAAAACCTCATATGGGACTCCAGTAAATGTAGTGTGCTACGTTTAGGAGCAAGTTTGGTTATTAGCAATAATTAATAATTATCAAAGACAATTATTAATTATTAAAATCAATAGAACATTGATGAGAATCAATGTTAGCTTTTTTTAATCCTTTAAATCAACAGTTATCAAAGATAATCGTTAATTGTTAACGTCGATGAAACATTAATTAAAATTAACACTAGCTTATTGATCCTTCAAATTCAACAATCATCAAAGATAATTATCAATTATCAAAAATCAATAGAATATTAATAAGGATTAACATTGACGGGCACCACCCTGGAATTAGGGACTAATAACCGAATAGTAAAACAGTCTCAATATTAGATTGTTTTCTTAGGAAAATCGACATCCGAAGAATATCGATTTTCGGGAAAAAAACAATGAATGAAGGTTTGAATCCGAGCACTGACATCCCATCAGCATGACACAGGCGTATGCAAAACAAACCAAAACACTTCTCTTTGTTATATAAACAAAAGTTTATTTATGCAGTAATATCAATTAATAATTAATACAATGCAGTCAATAAACTTCCGACTTACAACTACAAACTAAACAGTGACATGATTAGATATGGAAACAAAATAATCCTATAACACATAAGGTGTGTGTGTGTCAGTGTGGTTAGTGAGAGAGAGAGAGAGAGAGAGAGAGAGAGAGAGAGAGAGAGAGAGATGATTAAGTGACAGCCCGAAAGCTGATTTCGCGATAGCTGGAGATAAAGCAGCCGTGTTCATCACTCAGAGACGCAGGGCTCGTAAAAGTCCCTTGTTATTTGACTCTTTAATAGATGAACTCAGTTGCTGTCTCACCCGCGATGGCGAAAATGCACAACAGTCCAATTTGGTTGGACCACAATACAGCAAAACAAATTCGTGATAATCAATACCCTGAGTATTAATAATGAGCGGACATAGCGGTCCGTAAACTGTACAAGCAAAAACCTTGAAACACAAGAACAACACACTATAATATTCTATCTCTGCCCAGACGTAAACCTCTTACTTGAATCGCATGAGGACACAGGTAGAATGTGTTTTCCTCCGTCATTTAACTTTGACCTGGTTCCTTGAGGCTCGGGTGATGACGGGAAGCCGTTTCCTCGCGCTGTCGGCGGCCGGTACGGCTGTTGATTCACGGCGGGCTGGCGGAGAACTCAGAAATGTCGACTTGATTGAAGATGGAAGAGAAATCTTTAATCTCTTCACTTCTGTAGGCCAACGGATGAAGATGCGAATTGCTCGGCGGTCTCCTTCGGATCCGTTAGAGTGTTCGGTTGAACACAGAGTAATCTCAACTCGTCCAGTGAGATGGAGATTGAATGGCTACAGTTTCAAGTCGGACATTACTTCCTTATGCCACGAGGTTGCACCGGAGAACAGCAAAAAGCTACGTCCGTATTCGGTGAACAAAGTCGCTGGAAGCAACTTTGGAAGCATTTCAGAATTATTTGAAGTCCTGATGATGTCATGTTTGAGGGACGTTCTGTGGTGTGCCTCATCCAATAGGAGTTGAGAGCTCGATCCTTTAGAGGGCAAGACTTCATGGATCTGTAGTCTGTTTTGGACTCCCTTTGTTTGATTTTGGCGCGATTTTTATCAGTACAACATCTGACTTGGAAGGAAGGGCTTGAGGAATGTTTTTGACTGTTAGGCCTGCCTTTGTCTTCTATCTGAATACATGAGGCCCAACAGCGGTATCCCAAAACTTGAGTATTTAAGTTCAATTAACTTGGTGTTCATATAGATTGAACTTAACTATACAGTATAAGTTGAGTTAACTAGATGCAAGTAGACTTAACTCAGATTTGCTATTTAAATAATGTTTTTAACTACTGTTGTTAATCATTTTAGTTGAAGTGATTCAATTTTAGGTCAAACAATAGCACAACTCAAATAAAGATGATAACTGATTCTAGGTCAGTTATTAAATAATTCTCCACAGAACTGCATACCTGTACTTCAGTTGCACATGCACAAGTAGAGCGGTGATAATGTTAACAGGCTCCACCTTGACCAAATGGAACACTGATCAACCTAATGGTGACATCACACGAAACTATTTGCAACAAAATAACATAATACTACAAAAGTGCTAAAACCTCTATAAATTCTAAATAACAACTATTTAAATGTCCCCATGTACTCCCTTTGACCAAGGAAACATAATTGAAATGCAAGGGATTGTGGGTATTTCCCATAGCCTCAATTTGTACTCAACATTTTGAGTTATTAACACTCAAAATATTAAGTCTGAATTTAAGATAAATAATTTCAGTGAACTTAAATATTTGTTATGAGCCGAAAACTTGATATTTCAAGTAATGACAGCTTCAGGGTTTACAGTGTACAGCATCCGTTAAATGCTGTCAGTTACCACAAAAAATATCTTTGACTTGTCAATCAGTTTTTCAAAACAAACAAAAATCTTGTGTACAGTAATGCACTGACAATGGGAGTCTATGGGGCAAGGCACTCTGTAAGGTTTAAAAGCAGAAATGGGAAGCTCATATTTTCACTCTAGTATTTACAGTACATTCATTCTTCAGTACAAAAATGTGTTAAACTGCAAAATTTTGTCAGTCATCTGTTAGTGAAGGACACCACAGTTCTAGATGGATTAACTTATAGTTTTGCGAGACCAACATTATTCCTTTGGTTGGACTTTGCTTCATGTTAACAGTACTTTGTGGACAGTTATGGTATTGTGGATATACTTTCAAAACCATGTGTAATTTACTGTTTATTCTGGTGCAATGGTTTAGCATATATACTTCCATTAGGGGTGGGCGATATGACCAAAATCTTAGATCATGATATGAAACATTTTATATCACGATAATGATATACACCGATCAGCCACAACATTAAAACCACCTGCCTAATATTGTGTAGACTCACCCCCCCCCCCCCCCCATTCTGAGATGCTATTCTTCTCACCACAATTGTACAGAGCGGTTATCTGAGTTACCATAGACTTTGTCAGTTCAAACCAGTCTAGCCATTCTCTGTTGACCTCTCTCATCAACAAGGCATTTACGTCCACAGAACAGCCGCTCACTGGATGTTTTTTGTTTTTGGCACCATTCGGAGTAAATTCTAGAGACTGTTGTGTGTGAAAATCCCAGGAGATCAGCAGTTACAGAAATACTCAAACCAGCCCATCTGGCACCAACAATCATGCCACGCTCCAAATCACTGAGATCAAATTTTTTCCCCATTCTGATCGTTGATGTGAACATTAACTGAAGCTCCTGACCCATATCTGCATGAATTTATGCGCTTCACTGCTGCCACACGATTGGCTGATTAGATAATCGCATGGATGATTGTTGGTGCCAGATGTAAAAAAAAAAAAATAAAAAAAAAAAGTGGGATTAAAAATAGGTTCATAGGCAATGGAGGAGTCAGGAGACAGCGAACAGCTGAATGTTTTATTCTCTCGTTAGCTTCACACACACATTCAAACATAAAGCAAAATGGCTCTGGGTGGCCAACTCAAAATAGCTTTTCTCTGTGGTCTGTTGCTCTGGCCACTCTCTCTCTCTTCTCTGCCACTCTGGCAGGCCTTATCAGGTGTCCCTCCACCATCACTATATGAGAGACAGGTGTTAGTGTAATTACAGCCCAGGTGACGAGCCTTACCGCTTTCCCTCTCCCGCAGACAGACACATGACCACACCCCCCATGCCACAAGAGTTAAAAAACAAACAAACAACACAACTTAGTTTTAAATTAAACTTACTATACTAAATTTCACATTATGCTACATTTCAGTCTGAAATGTTGTTGACCAATATTATTATTATTAACTTCCCTCAAGAAACTCAATCTTCTCAAAACAATGCAAAAGAGAAAATAAACATTTATTGATTTAAGTCATCTCTATAGAGAATTTATGAATATCTGAAGGCAAACATGACCAGTTTGTCAAAGCAATGTCACACGAGCAAGGGTGCTGTATTGCCCTACATCAGCATGGCTGTGATTCATAGTGCCGCAGGTAATCACATCCGTGCCGATTTAGGGCCATACAGCATGATTGTGAGTGTGATACTGCTTTTATACAACAGTTCAACAAACAAGTAAATAAAATAAAAATAGGAAAAACTAAGGACTGTCAAAAAAAAACAAAAAAAAAAATGCATTTGTGCAAGGAACTACTTATGCCACGGATAAGGATCTGCCGTTGCTAGTTCAAAAGATGTGCACATGTCTTCGAAACTAATTTGAAAACGTCACTTCAGAACTTGAACTGATGACTTGGGCTGTTTCTAACAAGTCATTGGAGAAACAAGCGTGTGTGTTTGCGAGAGAGAGATTGAGCTTGTGCGACTACCTGCACATGTCGCGACTCTAGTCCCAAGCTGTAGTGTAGTGTTAGTCAGTTTGCTGAAGATAATGAGAATTCTGGTCAAATACATTCTATTTTCCTAGTGTAAAAATGTCCATCCGAGGAGGGGGTCTCCCCTGAGTATTTTGCGGTAGCCTTTGCACAAAAGACATTTACTATAGAAACCGTCTTCTCCGCCATGTTGAATATTTATTTATCCTCACAAAGCAGAAACTTTGGTAAAAGGTAATCGCCTTGAGTATATTTTTGATTACTCCATCTGTTGTCTCAGCTGTGTTAAGTCTAAATGCTGAAGCTGTTTGTTTAACTGTATTCCCCAGCTTTACTAGTTTTGTAGTAGTCCGATCGATCATGAAGTGAGAGACAATGCCGATGACGTCATAGAAACCACTCGCTGACTGACGTGCGCTGACTCATTGCACGTCAAACTTAACTGGCTTATAACACCTAAACAAATTTTTGGTCACCACCTGCTGGTTAAAACCTTTAATGTCACAGGGAGAAATTAAAAGACACATCTTGCTCTTTTACACATCTGCGCTGCTCTTACATTTTAGTTGAGAATGCCATGAACACAAGCAGAGTGATACAAACAGTCTGAGTGCTGATGTTCTGAGACATCAGTACTCATGGAATGTGTCTCGTTCAATCAGATTTGAGGGCCTGAACTAACTGTTGTATAATTCCTAATATCTAATATTATAATTTGAACAGAATTTAAGTAAAGGTGAGAATGTTTAGTTTAAAAACCCTATATTTGGTGCATAATGGTGTTGTAGCTGTTTCCTTGTCAGTAGTGGTTAGACAGTTGGGCTGTCTAACTGTGTGATTTCCTCCATAGCGCTATAAGGTAAAAAAACAAAAAAAAAAAAAAAAACTCATAGAATTCAAATGAGTCATGTAAGTTTTGTGGTCAGCACCCGAAAGTATCCCAAATAATTGGGAAGCCTGATGCACTCGCCTGCGTTTGCATGCACTAAATTTCATTGACATTTTCAGTGCCTAAAAAACCCTGTCCATGATGTTCTGATAGATTGGCATACACCCCGCACGTGGATATATACATTTTGCAATAAACACGATATAGCAAAATCTCTCGATTGACACTTTAAATTGTCGCCACGATATATATCTTCATATCTCCTGGCCCTAAAGTCCATTGTGCTAAGCATAAGAGTAATTGTGTTTTTTATTTTTTTGTCTTAATAAAGGGGCAAGCCCAAATATATTTTTCTGTGGTAACTGACAATATGTCACTAAAAAAGAAAAGTAAAAAGCACTCTCTTCTTGACCTCTGACTGCATCTGTCATTTTTGAGCGCAACCAAAATTCTGCTGCCAAAATAGCTTTCATCCTTAAGAAATCCTCATGGCTTTACGTTACGGCTTTGCTCAGATCTCTCCATTGGCTTCTTAGAGCTGCCAGATTAAGACATTTGAACCTGTTCCTGGCCAGCAGCCCTTTAACTCCATCCAACCACACATCTCAGGCCAGGCCACTGTGGTCATCAGTGTGTTCTCCCCCCCCCACCAACCCTAGTGGAGTGACCCCAAAACAAGCTAAAATTCAGCAGCTGCTTAAAATGAAGAACCTCTTAAGGTGCAGTCACACTAGGCATTCAGCGTGCAGAATAACTTCTGACTCCATTATGAATTTGAATCATCTACAGTGACTGCACTTTCACCTAATCTCTCTAATGCATTTCTAAAATCTTCCTTGATACTCATTAGCAAACAGTGTGTTCTTAGTGGTACTGTGTTTCTGTGTCTGTGCTTTTTTTAGCTTCATCTTAGTTCTCGATTTGTACTGATTTGTCTCAGCTGACATGGCCCATTATGTACTGTATATACAGGATGTATATTAGGTCTATAAATCGATATATTTTTTTTATTATCGTAGAGTTTTCTGTGATTAATCATGTTTAATCACGATTAATGATGGTACATTGTACAAAGGTGCCTGGGTTTGTTCCTGGCAGGCAGCATATGTCCTAACCCTCGAGGAACAACTCGAGACACCTTTCTCCCATCACGTAAAGTTTCATGAAAAAAACAAAACAAAACAGATGCTGCATTAATTGCGTTATTTTTATTTTTTTACTCCTTAAACTAAAACTATTAATAGCAAAACTTAACGGGTTAAATTTCCCAGCCCTAATGTAGATAGTACTGTGCAAAATTCTTAGGTGCATATTCTTCACAAGAAAATGTACCTTAAAACTGTTATTTTATATTTTCTGCTTCTAGTGTATCAGTTGGAAATATCAATTTTAGATTTCAACATTCACTTTGCAAATAGAATTGAATAGAAGAAGATCCCTGCAACCAATGGTATGGCCCTCACAAAGCCCGGATCTCATCATCATTGAGTCAGTCTGGGATTCCATGAAGAGAAGAAGCAATTGAGGGAGCCTAAATAGATAGAAGAACTGTGGCAAGTTCTCCAAGATGGAACATCCTATCTGCCAACAATCAAGAAAAACTTTGTGCAGGTGTACCTAGGAGAATTTGTGCTGTTTTTACAAGTGCCTAATACTTGTATGTGTGTGTGTGTGTGTGTGTGTGTGTGTGTGTGTGTGTGTGTGTGTGTGTGTGTGTGTGTGTGTATATATATTTGGCTTCTGTATCAGAGTCTGCAATATGTTGGAGAATCTTCTTCATCGAGCTCCATCAAAACAGGTTGTTGCACAGTGGAGCATGGCTTATTTGAGTTGGCAGACTGATGGCGGCAAGCAGAAAAAAAAATTTAGGACTTCCCGTTTCTACTGAATTACATCCAGCTTGCTGCTGCTAGGTATTGAAATTCTGTCAGTAAGCTACTCATTTTTACAGTCATGGTTTCAGTTTGAGCATGTGTTCTGCTCTACCTCAAATTCCCATACAGGTCAGATCCCCCCCCCCATTCTCTTTCTTTCCCTTTATTTCTCACTCTCTCCTTTTCATTCTGTCTAGTTCTTTTTATCTTTAACTATTTGCTCATTAATCACCTTTTTTCTCTTGTGCTCCTTTTTATTTCTCGCTCATTTTTTTCCCCTCTGGATTCTTTGTTCACTCATTTTCTCTCTATCTCCCTGTTCTCTCTCTCTCTCTCTCTCTCTCTCTGTGTGTGTACTCTGGAAAGAGGCTTTCAGCACGGTTAGTGTTTTTAGAGCTGAGAGGAGAAAAGCCACACAGCTAGATCTAAACCAAAGCAATACGGCTAATTAACTTTCTATTTAGTCATAAATAATATTGTGTTGGACATGTTTTGTAATGATCCATTGTATTTTTGTACCTTTTTTTTTCTGGCTTTTAATTTTGTCAGATACTGCAATTTTTCACTTTGCAGTTTACGGTCTGCTTAATTCAGCTGCTTAAATGAAAATGAGAAGATGCTGTTCAGATGGTAGTTCAACAGTATTTCTCAAGCGTGTGTTGCAAAGTTAATGTACCAACTCGCATAACAGATTAAGACTTAAAAACGGGGCTGGAAAGTCTCAAAGTATATTCTCTGCAAACTCAATCAAAGCTCTAAATTCAGCACACTGTGCTGTACTACTTACTCACATTTACAAATGTAATGCCTGCACAAAACATAATTTTTTCCCCCCTAAAACACTGAATTACATATGGTTATTTGAATCACATTTTCAGTTGCAGTCGGTAATTTTCATAAGGGGGAAAGCACAAAAAACTATTGTTTTTGGTATCTGCAATGTTGCTCCCAAAAGCTGCTCAAACTACTACTCAAACAGTACTATTTTGTAATTAAAATAATTAACTAAGCTCAAAACTCTTTTTGCAACTAAAAGAATGCTGTGAAGATGAAGAAAAAAAAAAGAATAATTCTGCGGCCTCCTGTCTCTTGTTTAGGTCTGGCCACACCATTTCATCCACATCACATATAATATACAATGAGTGAGAAAGCAGTATGTCTGGGAACACAGTGTTAGTAGGTTGCCATGGATGCTGATGACTACACCACTCTGGCCAGTGAAGTTCAAGCCAGTGATGCTTTATATATATATATATATATATATATATATATATATATATATATATATATATATATATATATATATATATATATATATATATCTTACATCTTTTCCAATCTTACATGGAATAGTTCCAGGACTCTCTGAAACAGAGAGAAAGGTGTAATGAATCATGATACAATGGTTAGTTATCAAAAGGAATAGTTCACCCAAAAATGAAAATTCTGTGATCATTTACTCACGCTCATGTTCTTCCAAATCCATATGAATTTCTTCTGAAGAATACAAAAGAAGGTCTCTCTTTTCAATACAGTGGCAGTGGATAGTGACTCTGCACTCAAGCTTATAAAATAATGCAAACATTTCAAGTTGTCCATGGGTCTTGTGTGTCATATTCCTCTTATAGGTTTTGGTAAGAAACAACAAAGTTTTTATTAATCAGTGAAATTATTGACGTGTAATTACAAAATCACGACTTCATGAGAGATTTTCGTTCACACTGACTCGTGCTTAAACTCATTCACATATTTGCCAGATAACTTGTGTTGTTTTTGCTACAACTGGACACACAGCATTATACAATGCAAGTTCTAGCGAGCCACTGTGAATGACGTTTCATGCATTGTCATGAAAGCAATGGAAAGATTTTCACAGAATAATTACCTTAATTTTAAGAAGAAAGAGTGAGAACAATGTGTCTCCTACATTTTGCTTCCCAGATACTGTAGTAAGTGGATGAAATGGATTTGAAACTTCACCTGCATATTTCTCAACATGTCATACTCTGAAAAAGAAAATCCGTAACAGTTTCAGTTTGATTATTTGAGTTGTAATTTATTTTAACAGAACAAATATGGATATATTAAAGGAATGTTCCGAGTTCAATACAAGTTAAGCTCAGTCGACAGAATTTGCAGCATAATGTTGATTACCACAAAAATTAATTTTGACTCATTCTTCCTTTCTCTTTAAAAAAAAAAAAAAAAAAAGCAAAAATCAAGGTTACTTACAATGGAAGTGAATGGGAGCCATTTTTTGAATGTTAAATTATCCACGGTTTCAAAAGAGCTTTTTTTTTTCTTTTTCTTTTATAAAGAAAATGAGAAACGAGTAAATTAATTTTGTGGTAATCAACATTATGCTGCAAATGCTGTAGATTGAGCTTAACTTGTACTGAACCCGGAAAATTCCTTTAAGGCTTTAAAAGTCAGTAAGGCTTTAAGATGGTGTGCGGTTAAGCCACAGGCAGCCACCAAAAGCAGAAAAGCGCACCTTTCTGGTCACTATAACACCCACACAAACACCACAGAGCGACGGCTGGAGAATACTTTCACATGTCGCCTGTTGCACCATTTTTGTGTCTCTGTATGAACATTTCCTCCTGAATCCACTATGACTGTTTTTAATATCTACATGTGCATGTCTTAAATGTAATCAGATGGTACACCCATCTTAACTGACTGTGCTTATGTATTTCAGAGATCATTGATGACCTTGCACATCTTGTGGACAAGACGGACAGCCGCATTCGAAATGAGACGCACAGAGTCAAGCTGGTGGATACCAAGTCCACTTCTTGCGGTGAGTGTTCTGCCGAGTTTGCCTTAGGTTGATGTGCTCAGCATCAAGAGCCTGGCAACAATAAGCCTGTCCATTGTTCAGATTTACAACCCTTTCTCTTGACTCCACCTAGAGCAGTCACAGAGCTTGAAACGGCAAAGTCAGGTCTGTACGTTATGATCAGTCTCAAAGCTGTGAGCTCTTGCAGGGCCATCTGCATGTGATCTGTGAGTTTGTTATTGGAGTGGCAGTAAAGGTGAGATCAGGCAGAGACATTTAGGGAGGTCATTTACACAGCCACAGAGATGGATTTCTGGTAAGTTCTGCAAAACATTATTTTACATCTGATGCTTTTGTTTGTTTGTTAATTGCATTTTCTGTGTCATGATCAATGACTACAGCCTCTCGAATTCATGATCTCACACTTTGTCAGCCAACCATTTCTGGAGCACTTAAATAATTTCACATGTGTTAAATGTTGAAGCATGTCTGTATTCTTAAGCACCAGACACAAAATATCCATCTGCTTAAGCTCTTCATTGAAGAAATTGCCCCAAAATGAAAATGCTGTCATCACTTAATCACCCTCATGTTGTTCCAAACCCATATTACTTTCTTTCTTCTGTGGAACACAAATGGAGATATGTTGCTGAATGTTCATGCTGCTCTTTTCCATACATGGTGACCAGGGGCTTTCAAACTCCAAAAAGATAAAATTAAAAAAAATGCACCATAAAAGTTACCACAAAATAGTCCATATGACTATTTTGTGCAATTATTTTGTGAGGCAGTAATTCCCATAATTACGTGTACCCCAGGGGATATGTGAGCAGGTTCCAGGGGGTACACAAAAAGAATTGGATTTTGCTATGTTGAAATTATAAAATCAAATGTATGACTTTGAATAAAAATTACAGGGATTAGGGCTGGGTAAAAATATAGATTCTCGAATTAATCGCAATCTTCATTTGAACGATCTCGATATCCATTAATAAAATCCCAAAATGGATCTTATAAAAAACAAAGTTTACAAGTTTGTATTGACTTGTCCATCTAATGTGTTCAAAGACGATATACACACAATCTATTTGGCATCAGTAATGTCTTTCTTCAAATCATTTCTGTTCTTGGTCACAGTCAGTTGTTGATCAGAAACAGCAAAAAGAATCATTTAGTTGTAATAAAGAAGCCGTGTGACTCTCGTTAATATTCGTTCAACCAAAATAAAATGCAGAACTGCCACTGATATAGTTCAGAGGGAATTGCCGGTGTTCTTAAAGAACCAATACCGTTTTAGTGTTTGTTCTACATATCAGTGTAAATAGTATATATACTTAATGTATATAGGTTGAAATGAAATTTGTAAAATTAATATTTCCCAATGTATCAAGTTAGAAGATCCCCCGCCCTGTATAATTAACAGCATTAGTCTGTTTTAATTGTGCATTTCACTGCTCATTTGGCCTGGTTTTGTTTTTGTTGTTGATAAATAAATGTAATATATTATATTTATATCTAAATTAAATGTATGTGTGTGTGTGTGTGTGTGTGTGTGTGTGTGTGTGTGTATATATATATATATATATATATATATATATATATATATATATATATATATATATATATATATATATATATATATATATACATATACATATACATACATACATAGTGTTTTTCCCCATATGCATTTAGCAGCGGCACACCTCTGGCTGCTGAAAAAAATTCCTAGAGGAAACATGGATTTATATATATTTATAAATTATATATAGCCTTACTAAGTGTGGGAGTACATACAGCAAAAAAAAGGCTCTTCAAAAAAACACTGCTTTGAAGCCAAACAAAAGTTTTGTGTGACGATATACACAAATCTAAGTCATTATTTGAATGTGCAACATCAAGACGTTTTGTGGCAGGTTTGACATCAATGACGATTGGTCAAAAGACAAAGTGCCATTTGACAATGACATGTTAAACTGCTTAACATGAATAACAACACAAATTTCAGTCTCTTCCTCATGCAAATCTATTGTGTGAAAGATAGATAGAACTGATAATTTGTATTAGTTTCTTCAGTGAGAGCTTTGCAGTGTAGGAGCCAGGTTGACTGCATCAGCCCTGCTAGCCCTATAAAGATCAGTCTTGGATTTCCTGGGAAATAACTGTACTGCACTTGATGCTGCTCCTTCTATGTGACACATATTCCATTTGTTTGTCCCAAGGACACAAAGATTGTTTGCAGATCCCAGAGCTGGAGGCCAGAGTTTTGAATGATTTCTCGCTCACTCCTTTATTTCACTACCCCTCTTCTTCTGTCCTGCGTTTGCATTTAACACCTAACCATATTCATGTATTCTGAGCAGGGGGTTGGGGGTGGGTGCGCAGGGTTGATGAATAGAAAAATTCCTAACTGCCGTGTTTTTCGTACCCCTCTTCTGTTTTTCCCCCTTTCTTTTCAAATTCTATTCCTCACTTGCGTCCACCCCCACATCTCCCGACTTTGTTTGACACTCTAACTGGCCTCTAACTGTCTTAACTCTCTCTTTCTGTCCTGTGGACACACAAGGCTCACACTCTCTCTATCTGTCTCCTGTATCTTTCTCATTTAGCGTCTGTAAGGGTTTTCACCTTAAATGTACTAGAAGATTTCACATAGAATTCTTTGAGTAAAAAATATTTATATATTTTTAAGTGTCTACTAATTTCCTTCTTTTCAGTCAAACTATTTTTGTTTAATTATCCTTCACGCTGGTTGAAATAATCTTTATTTCTGATGTGTTTTTCTAAAAGCCAGAGGAAGATCAACATGAGCTTTTGCATAGGTCACGTCCTCACACACCTATCCTATACACAGCTACAAAGCTTGTTGGGTGCTTTTCAACAATCTGCTCAAAATCATTTTATCGTATCTGAACTATCTGAACAGATTCTCTTGGGGAATAGATACTAGCTAAATTTTTACATGAGCCTAGACATTGTATTGTGGTTAAGTGAATTTGGGCATTTTCAAGTAATTTTGTAGTCGAGTATTTTAACCCACAAAAAATGAGTAATCGATTACTCGTAAATTAAAATGCACATTAAAAGTAACACGTATGACATGTACGTGAATCTTATATTTAGTATTATTCACAAACATCACCAAGAATGGTTTCAAAATAAGCTAAAAAGAACTGCTTTTCTTTTGGGGGAAAATTGTTTAATGAAAAATCTGAATTAATAAAATTGGAAAGCAAAAAAAGATTTTAAAAGAACAAAAAAAAAATCATTTCCATTCTCCTGGAGCTTGCATAGAAACCAATGCTGACGTCATGAGGGTAACACGCAGATGAAAACCCTGAGTCTACATAAAGGCTATCAAATTTATTTGCATTCCACATGTAATTAGTGGTGAAAGTTGGCTTTTTATAAAATGTGCTCTGCCCTTGTTCAGAGATTTAATACACACACACACACACACACACACACACACACACACACACACACACACTGGTCTGATCAGCTTCGGGGTTCACTTCGCATTTTCTTTCCGCCAATAAAAGTTGGTTTGCATGACCAACAAGAACCAAATACAAATAGAGCATAATTCAGTAAGAATTGTAGTATTGTAATAACAGTTGCTTTCAAAAGCACAGGAGCCATTATATCTTCTTCTCTCATAGAACACCTCAATGACACACATCCACAGCGCCCCTTGTAACTGAGAGATTTGGTGAGAGATTCAGTGGGAAAATACAGTGTAATTCAGTGCTGCTCACGGCATGCGAATGCGTAAAGGACAATGAAATTGCGATATTCAATTAGTGTTTTTAATACTTGAGTAGCTGGTGCAGAACGAATACTCGATTACTAATGCACATCCCTAATTTGTAATGCTAGTAAATTTAACCCTCTAAGACCCACTGTAGCAAAATTTTGGAATCTGTGAAGTGATAATTTCATGCGTGAAATTCATATGGATTTAATTTGTTTACAATCAATATTTACAAATATCCTCTTTGAATAAATGGAAGAAGAATGTTATAGACAACAAGTAGAGGCAGAAAAAATTATCGAGAAAATTTAGGCCCATCTTTTGGTTTGTTTTTAAATCCCATGACTATGACAAGTTGAAGTTTAGAGGTGAAGTTTTCTCCCTCGGCTTTGATTTTAAATGAATAAAGGACACTTGGGAAGAATGTGTGTCCTTTTGTTCTGCCCCTGGGTGGTCACACAGGTCTTCTGCCCTCTCTGCACACTAATCTATTTGTCTATCAAATATTATTGTTGTCATTGGGGCAGCGTGATTGGGTTACAGAGCTTATTCGATTACTTATAGGACTGTGACAGTTTCTCAGAGGTGAAAAAGAGGAACAAGCAGGCATGCCTGGGTGTGAAGCTCACTTTAAAGCATAGATTGAAGTCTGACAGTGTGAATGAGGGTTTGTTTTACATCACTTTCTTTAGTCTGATTTAAATCTGAATGACAGTTTGGCCTCTGGCATTTTATACAGAAAAAGATATTGTTCACAGGATTTTTGGCATGAAAGTTTTTTTTCTGGCTGTGGAACTTTACCAAGATTTTAAAACTGGTATGTTTTTTTTCTTCGAGTAAAATGGCTTACACTGGATTTACCAGCTGACTGGAGGACTATATATTTCTGTTTGATATTTCACCACCTCCTCAAATCTTGCCAATTTCCTGTTAAGTAAATGTAGAATTTTCTGTCAAGGGAATGGGGGTCTGTTCACTAAAAATGTCCCCAAAGCGACATTGATCCTAGTCACAGATTGAAACTGGACAACTGCAGGCTATGTAGAGTTATTTCAAAACACACGTCCTGCCCACAGCAGGCTATGGTAGGTCATTATTTCATAACACCAACACCAGTTAGTGCAGTGTGGCTTCCTTTTACACTGTGCTTCAACACAGGCCAGCTGGCGCTGTGGTCTCCTGTGGGAACGCACAGTCACCGAGCCAAATTATGAGAGAAATGTGTAAACTAATGCATTGAATCAGGCCGCAAACACAGCACCAGCCAGTGTCAATGACAAACAATGCTTAAAGAAAGTTTAGAAAGTTTACACAAAGAAAGGTAGCATTGACGTTAGATGTGCTTCAGACAAACATAGTCAGAGATGTACATTTTGAAAACGTAATAAAATGTATTTGACAATTGCTAAATTACAAAGCATTTACTGGAGAACGCAAAACTGCTGCATTGTTACAGTATATCCCAATTAATGAAAAGCAACTGATTCGAATGTGTTGGCTTTTATTTACACAATATTTTTAGTGCTGTAAACATATTAAGTGTATAATGTTGTGCCTCTGTAGCTTTTAGTTATTGATTGTTAGGTACACAACGTTCATTGGTGTGAATTCTTTGACATTAAAGCAATAAGCCATGAAAGGTCATGCATTACAGTGATTGTACCATGGCAATAACGGCAATATTATGAAATACACCAATGTTCCATGCATAGTTATTTATAATAAAAAATTTCCTTAAATGATTTATTAATATTAAAAATTGGGATAAATAATTTTTCTGCCAAGTATTATACGTAGTTCATAGGCCCCCTTTACACTTGGCATTAGCATGTGATCACCATGATCGGATCATCACCTAATCAGAGCACAGCGTTTACATTTGCCCACATCAACTAGCTTCTGTGTCCAGAAAACTAATCGGATCTCTTTTTCCTGAGCAGTAGTATTCAGTTACGATCAAATAAGCCTAACTGTTGAATGTTTGCGGTTATCAAGCAATGAAACAAAATGCACTGCAAAAAAATCAAGATCTTTTATTACTGTGTTCAGAGAAATCAAACAAAATTTATGGTTTATGCATAAAAATTAAAAATTAAAAAATAACTTTTTTTCAGTGGGTTAACAAAAATAATTTTTTTTCCCTTGAATTAAGTTTATTTTTCTTACCCTATTGGCAAATAGGTTTTTCTTGTTTTAAACATAACCCTCAATAAACTTTGTTAGGTTTCTCTGAAAATAAGATTTAATAAACCTCTAATGCATTTTTGCTTCTCAAGGAAATGCATCTTGTTTTAAGGAAGTTTAGCTGTTTTTACTAGAAAATAAGACCAAAAATATGGTGTGAGAAAATATTTATTTATTTATTTTTAATTTAATTTTTTTGCAGTGTGGCACAATGTGCAGTCGCAGTTTTGCACACGATTTGATCGTGGTTCATACAGCATTCAAGAGTCCGTACTATCCGTTTCACAACAGCAGGTCTACAACACATGTAAGAATGTTCTGGTTGATGTTGATGACTCACAGGAGATGAGACATCCTCTCTGACACCTTCCTGCAATTGCTCCAGTGACACAGAGTATATGAGAAATTTGACTAACGGAAGGATTAATGAAAGGCAGATGCATTGATGAAAAGTTTCACCATGCTTTGTTTGTCATTCTCAGCCTCTGCTAGTGAACTTGGGCTTTGATTTGTACAAGGGCTAAGAGCCCTGTCTAGGAGTCATGACTGTGTTTATTTGAATGAGTGATTAATGAAAAACACATATCATTGGAAGAAATTTAATTAATCAACCATTAAAATCAGTCATGCATTTTATAAAGTATTTCAGTCAAAAAAGTTCAAAGCCATGAGCAGAATTTGATCAATTTAAGATATTTGATTGTTAGTCCGTTTCTTTTTTTCTTTTCTTTTTTCTTTTTTTTTTTAATGGGCTGCCTTTGTCTCAAATGTTCCACTTAAAAAAAAATAAAATAAAAAAAAACTTTGAATAAAGGGCACAGTGTCTGATGATCTGATGAAAGAGTTTTGGCTGGATGGGGAAAAAGCTCATCAGAGTGGACAGAACTCCTATTAGATTACATGCACTCTTCAAAACAGACAACAGTCACGGAAGTACAATAACAGTTTTATGTAGTTATTTTCCTGGTTCTTGTAGAGGATTTGTTAAAGATCAGTATCTTGTATTTTTACAGGCAAATGACGAATGCACATGTGAAACTGGCATGAAATAAAGGGTATCTTCATCCATAGAGCATGAAGTTGTTTGTTCATTCATATGTTTTGTGTGTGTGTGTGTGTGTGTGTGTTTTAAATCAGGGATGCTGGTGGTGATTGTTCTTTTGCTGATTGCCATCATTGTTGTGGCAGTTTGGCCAACGAGCTAATGAAGAGGATGCTTCTGAAGAGAAAACAGCACAAATATGTACTGCAAAGACTGGTTAATGGAGGAGACAGTTTCCAAGCTGAATGTTTATGTAAACATCTACCTCCAAACCCCTCTCTTTTCCCCTTTTGCATTTATGAAAGTAATGGAAGCCATGACTGTAATAAAGCCAAGGAATGGACCACTATGAAGAACTTGGGCCATAAATTCTTAGCTCCTCAGATAATGATCAAAGTAGGTTTTGCAATGGAAAGAAAAATACAAAAAGCCTTTCAAAGGTTTTGAATAGAATATAAGCATGAGCTTGAGATGCTCCAAGGGGGGGAAAACACATTTAAATTTGTTTGGCAGTGAAGGAAATGATCCGTATCCATCATGTAAACAAGGTCTGGGAGTCACAAAGCAATACAGTGTCCTGAGCTCTGCTGCTTGGGTTTTTATATGAGCTCTGTTATTGTGACCTCATTAATACATTCAGTAATAGCTTCTCTTTCATATTGAACTACAAAAAATAAAATTAAATACAAAATAAGATGATTGAAATCTAGATTTTATTGCTAACTCTTTACTGTGAATTGTTTGTCTTGACAATGTGAATTCTAATAAATGCAACCTGAATTCAGCTGTTTTGCTTTGTACTTTTTGTCTGTTTTATAAATAAAAGCTTGCCATTTAATTTAATCATTTATTTAACTTAATAGTTCATTTTAGTGCTGATGATATTTATGATATTTTGATCAAATTTATGATTGCAGTTCTCTTTATTGTAAAAATTAAACCAAATATTTTTTAAACCAAATTTATATGCATGGAGAAATAGAAGTAAGGCACACTTGTGGTTTTTGAGGTTTTATTCCAAATGAATGCTGAATGTGGTTCTACCAGATTGGTGTTCAGTAGTTATCTTCCTCTCTGGATTTTAATCACAACCATCTAAACAACCACAAACTGTAAAAAAAGGTAAAAAGACATGACATAAAAAAATCTACAATGTTTTGTGTCATTAAATATTTTCTTACATAATAACCATAATATATTAGTATGCATTGTAAAACAATATTGCAGACGTATTGTATTTGCCACAGCTACATTTACAATTTATATTATGAACAAGAAGCAATGTATGTAATGTCTGCTGGTAATGTCAAACACAGGAGCCATCTTTCCACTGCTGCCAAAAATAAAAACAACATAAATTTACATCATTAGAATACTTTATAGAATGAAAAATGAATGTGCTCTAAGAACATATTGAGTGGCAAACAAAATGCATATACATGTGGTTTTACAAATATTGTTTTGTAACCGGTAAATGCAGCTTATGTATAAATATCTGTACGCCATACATTTTGTGTACATTTACCAAACAAACAAAAAAAAGTTACAGGAGCATGATTTTATTTTTTATTATTATTTTATATATATATAATTTATAGTGAAATTACTATCAGTTCTTGCATGTGGTGTCTTATTGATCTGTGAAGGATGGATCACACAAGCAAAAGTGGCCCTTCAAAGATCAGTGGACAAGTGTTCAACACTGTAGCTGTTACTTTAGAGATCTGGGTCTTTTCAGTAACAGAGTAAGGAACGCGTGTGTGAGTCTGAGCAGCGTTTCTCACAGTGAAGAGAATACTCTATTGTAGTGAAACATTACATGCGTACCTACATTCACAGACCCTAAACAGATATGGGTAATGTTAGAGGAATGTTGTTGATTTACAAAACTAAATTCGTACACTTCTAAATACTGTTTTACACACAAAGAAAATACTAACTATACACATCATTCTACCAACTCTTTCAGGACTTTTGTAACGAAAAGGCCTGTTTATACATTGGACTCGCCTCACTGGAGTTCTGTTTTAACAAAACGACGTCATCATCCATGTCTGGACTATAAACAATTGAATCAGAGCATCAAATGGAACAAGAAATTATGTTTGTATTTAGAGTCATCTACCTCAGTCATGTCTTTTACAAAAATATACATGGTGGATTTATTCAAAGTTAAAAAATAATTGTAAAGGCATGCTAATAATTTTGGGTTTGCCCACAATTTTGTACAAGCATGCTATTTCATTTTTATAGATCCTAAATCAGTTTTAAAACAATTGTCAGGAGAACAGATGTTTTCTTATTGTAAAGAAATGTCATGTCGTGGCCTCTTCACACATGGCTTAAACAGACATTTAAAAAAAAAAAAAAAAAAATTCTTTAATTGATCTTGGCTGATACATAGTAAATCTGCATCTCAAATATACCAAATGTAGCCTATGTTTGTGGAGACCTGTCTGTTGAAGACAGCAGTCAATGGGCACTACTATAACATTTACAGAGCTACTTTCAGCAAATATTGGATGTTTAGGAAGTCAGTCTTGAAGTAGAGAAAATGTGGGACACCTAAAAAAGAAAAGGCTATCAGAAACATATAAATTGAACAGAAACCTTGAAGATTTGCTATTGTCGTGCCGTGTCAGACTCTGAGTCTGCAGTAATCTGGGAAAACCCCAGAATGTTCATTTTACTGATGACTACACAGCAGAAACAATTGATTCACTGTGACGTTTGAAACAACAGCACCAGTCTTCAAAGGTTAGTAGTGTTACATGAAATATACATATACAAGAGCTTTTCTACTTTTGTTTTTTGCTGCACCAGAAATGGATGATAATGATGACGTTAAACCGGTCATCTCATACTAATGCTGAGTGCATTCATTATAATAATATAATAATAATAATAATATACATTAATACATGCACACAACTGTGGTAATTATGTATTTTGTGATGCAATATTGTTACAAAGTAATGCTTTTTAAAATGCTCAGATCTTGAAATGGTATTTAAAAAGAACCTCTTAAATTTGTTAAAGAAGACATAAATCTTATAACTGCAGTCTTAAAAACTGAGATATAAAATTTCTGAAATGTTGGCATCTTAGATGCTTAATAGTGCATTATGCATGAAATAGAGTTTCTGAATTCTTAAATACCTAAGCTCACCAATTGTTTTATTCTTGCAATAAAAATACTTAAAGGAATATTCCAGGTTCAATACAAGTTATCAACAGCATTTGTGGCATAATGTTGAGAACCACAAAAATAAATTTCGGCACATCCCTACCTTAAAAAAAAAAAAGTAAAAATTGAGGCCCTTACAATGGAATCAGAAACGTGACACTTATAATTTATAAAATGATAAAATACATTAATTGTTCTGTTAAAAATTCTGTATTATTTGAGCTGTACACTTTTTAAAAAGTCCATTTTATTGTCGTTTTGGGGTTTACAGCGTTATGTTGTCATGGCAACAAAGTTGTAAAATTGAATATAACTTTACACAGAAAAGGTTAGTAAGCAATTTTATTTGAATCAAATCCTGTTACCATGCATATTTTTTATGTATTGTGGCTATACTTTTGATACACTGAGTATTTAAACCTTTACGGTCTGGCCCCATTCACTTCCATTGTAAGTGCCACACTGTAACCTGGATTGTGATCAACATTATGCCACATATGCTGTTGATTGAGCTTAACTTACATTGAACTTCCTTTAAGGACTATCGCTTTTTTGCTGTGTTATTATTTTTTTTATTTTAATTTTATGATTCTGAAATATGGCTTGATCGATTCTCAACCAGACTGAAAACATGCCAAATACATCTGAAATATGAAGCCGTTAAATTACCTTTCTTTACTGGACACAGGTGCAAAACTGGCAAACAACAAACAAATCTCGAAGGAAACAAAGAAATGAAAACTGCATTGTGAGCTCCTTCACACATGTTCTTACTGTATTTATAAAATAAAATAAAAAAACACTGATATTCTCTTCATGCCTTTTTTCAAAGCAGCGATGTTCAGTCCCTCTTTTTTTTCTGCTTTTCCTTTCCCTTATCATCCACCACTTGTCTGTTGTTTCTCTGTCCAGCTCTGGATGGCCACCTCTTCTCTCTTCCCTTCACTATGCTTTCTTGCATTTTCCTTTCTTCTCCCGCTGCTGAAACTTCCGGAGTCTTCGAGCCCAAGTGTCCCTCCACTGAATAACCAGACTGCCCTTGTCTGCCACCACGCCACTCTGTCCAGGAGAATCCTCATCGTTGCCCAGCAGAAGGTACTTCTTGCTGGGTTTGATCTTCGGGCACTTGCAGGCCACGTCCTTGGCTCTGACCCACAGAAACTGGTCTCCTCTGCGGATTCGGCTCTCACCCTGTTTGTAGACAGAGATGATGTTGACAGTGAACTTCCACCATTCATCGGCTTTGTCTGCTTTCAGGATGTGGACCTGGACAGCTGGTAGAGAGAAATAGGAAAGAGAAACATTTTTCACTATTAACCCTTTATATTCATTCTGTTTGGGTTCTGAAAAAGACCATTTTAGGTTCCATTTGTTAGCAGTTAACTACATTAGTTAACATGAACTAACAATGACCAATACTTTTACAGCATTTATAAATCCTGGTTAATGTTCATTTCAACAAATATTATTTTTTAATTTTTATTTTAAAAGTTGTATTTGTTAACATTAGTTAATGCATTCTGAACTAACATGAACTAGCATTGTAACAGTTATTCACTAACAAAGATTTAAGGAATTGTTCACCAAAAACTAAAAATGCTCTCATCATTTCATCATGCCATCCCAGATGTGTATCACTTTCTTCTGCAAAACACAAATGAAGATTTTTAGAATATCTCAGCTCTGTTTGTCCTCACAATGCAAGCGAATGGTGACCAGAACTCAAAAGGCCCAAAAATTACATAAAAGTAATCCATAAGACTCCAGTGGTTAAAATGTTATACTACGTTTTGGGCTCTCAAAGTTCTGATCACCATTCACTTGCATTGTGAGGACAAACAGAGCTGAAATATTATTTTAAAAAGCTTTGTTTGTGTTTTACAGAAGACAGAAAGTCATCCACATCTGAGATGGCATGAGGGTGAGTAAATGATGAGAGAATTTTCATTTTTGGGTGAACTATCCCTTTAACAAATGCTGTAATGTTCATGTAGTTCATGATACCTAATGCATTAACTTAAATTTTTCTGATTGGCCTCACACAATGACACTCCTGCTAGTTGTTTTGATTTATTTCATTGTATTTCTCTACAATGTGTTTTTGCTGAGTTAAAACTGACCCCAAATAGAAACAACATTACTAGAATGGATACCAGTCACATTTCTGAAAAGTGCATGCTTGCTTTATATTTAAACAGAGGAATAAAGCTTCAGTAATATCTGCCTGGGTTTTGATCAGGTCAGAGGAACTTGTTAAAAGTAATTATTATCAAAATTAATAATATTATTTTAACATATACTCTGGGACCCCAAACATCAAAAACAATAAAGTAAATCTCAACAGAGCCAGAATGTTCATACAGATACTAAGTCCAAATGTGCCTAAATTTGCAGTCATCTGCATCTGCCGCAGATGCAGTGTATAGCTCTGACTGTAATAAAGACGCTTGTGTTGTCTCAGTTGCGGCAGCAATGCAGGTCAGCCTTCAGTTTCAAGTGCTTTCAGATTAATCTTGTAATTCAAGCCTTGATGCAGTTTGAGACTCCTTGGAAGTACAAATACTAAAAATCTGCTTAAAATGCCTCTAGACTCATGCTGTTCCCCTTTTATTATTAATAGCCATTAAGGTTCTTTGTAAGGTGACTTTGACAAAAAGGACCAGCATAACGGGTATATTTAATTTCGTCAGCGTCATGCTTTGCACTTGGCTGAGATTGAGGCTGTATCATGCAGGCTGATGGTTGGTGATCTGTGTATCTATTTGCAGTCTCTGCATGCTTTGCCCACTACTGACAGATGCATGTCATCCATGATACTGCACCCATATTGAATTGTTTTCTTTTCTGATGTACTACATTTAATCCCAGAACAAAGCAAACATTCTGCTTACTAGAACTCACTTTTTCTATGAGTTTCATTTAATACCATTACAAAGATCCTTTTTCACATTTACAGGAATCAATCTGTCTTGCGCCACACAGCTCCTCGCTAGACTGAAGCTACGTGCTGAGTTTCAACTACTCATTTGTATCAGGTGCCAGGATGTGTGTCTTTTCTTGACATGCCAATGGTCGCATAATTTTAGCAGATTTAGAGTAAAGATCTAGATGCACAGTGAGGAATAGCTAAGAAAAGAAAAACTTTAACTTAATGAAAAACTGTCACTGTTACCATTTGGCATGGTGGAAGTCATTACATTTATCCAATGGTTGCAACAATTCACACGCTGCGAAGGCCCAGCTGTGCCAAGGACTCCTATGGTGCTTTATGGGTAACGTGCCAGTGAGGCATGAGACTGTAAATATCATGCTACGAAGGGCCTGATTCTCCCCATAAGACTTTTAGATCACTTCATCCTCAAGTTCAACACCAGTTCCAAACAATTTCCCCCCATGCTGCTATAGCATAAAGCCCCCCTGATGCTCCAGAAGGCAGAAGGAAAGTGGATTAGGTTTAATGCTCAGAATGTGGGAGTTTATCCTAGATTGTTAACTTTTGGTTAGAGGGGAAGCTGGCCAGCTCTCCATAACGGAGGGGCACTGTAAAGTGAAGTCAGCAGGGGGGCCATATTATCTGGATAAATTCTTAAATGAGTAATGGCAGTGTAAAAAGGAGAACACGCAAAGCCGGTCTGCAGGAGGTGATGGCACTGAGTATTCACTTAAGATGTAACAACCAGACATCCTTTCTACACTACAGGGATTCTTTGTTTTTGACCCTGACTGTAACAGATTCTTTCAGAAGGAGTGTAACATGGCAGATGTGTTGGTACAGGAAGTACTTTCACATAAGTGTTTTGATGGCTAAAGTTAATTTTCATCATATTTATCATATCGTCGCTGTCCGATGAAAAACAAGTATCTCCACTTTTGGCAATTATCACATTTTACCATAGATGGAATGCGCCAAGTAACCTCTTCCTACTGTTTGAATTGTGCATTGAAATGACCAATGAAAAGATGTTAAATTAGGCTATCTGTTTAACAAGTATCTCATTGCCTTGAGAAGTGTCCATCAAAACCATGTATGTCCCACCCTTATGTTTTGAAGAGCGTCAACTAATTTATCTCAGCTATCCGGCTGAAGTGTAGTGAAGAGATTGCCTACATCGCGCTGGCTCTGTGATTTCCCTGACAACCAAAGCCATTCATGCACACACAGTGTAAGGTGGCTTTAAAAATTAGACTACACCAGCCATACACGATTGCCAGATTTCCATCTTCGTGAAACCGTGAGTGAAAGCTAATTCTCGAAAGTCTCGAAACCGAACTGTCCACTCAACAACTGAAATCATAAAACTGATTTCAATCTAAAATAGTAAGTGAAAGCTCAGATTATATACAAAAATCAATTCTCTAGCAATCGATAACCTACCGAGTTCTGGGAACACGAACAGTTAGACTCAGTTAGAGTCTGTAACTGAACATGCGCCATTGGAACCCATGATAAGAAAACCATGCATGTCCACGTTCGCTAACAAAATTCCAAAAGTCTAATTAAAATATCGAACAGTTGACTAACAGATTTGTGATGATAGAATTCTATTTATGGTGCTAAAGGTGACTAATTATGTTCTTTTCGATTCATTTTGTAAGATCATTTATGAGAAAAATGTTGAAAATGTTATTTCTTGGAGATACGTGCTTTACATCAGACAGCAACGATATACAGTTGCCCTAAAATGTATTTGGGCACTTAAAGGAATAGTTGACCCATAAACATTCTGTCCTTATTTACTCGCCCTAATGTTACTCCAAACCTATTTGACTTTCTTCTGTGGAACACAAAAGGTAATATTTTATGCAAATGAATAATGACTCCAGTCTGTTAAGCTGGAAAAAGGACAAAAAACATCATTTTGTGAATCATTTGGTCACAAAATGCGATGAGAACCAATGAGTTTTCATGTTATCGACATAGCCCCCATATTTGATATACAGTAAGTGCTTTATTAATGATTTTATTTGATAGTGAAAAAAAACTAAAATTTCATTCTGTTCATCACACAAAGTGATTGTATGGCTTCAGAAGGTTTCATGGAGTTTTTTTTTTTTTTTTCTTTCTTTTTTTCTTTCTTTTTGTTCCACGGAAGAACAGAAGTCTATTAAATAACTGAGTACATAATGACAGAGTAACTAACAGGGTAAGTAAAGAATGGCAGAATTTTAGGGTAAACTATTTCTTTTAGTCATACTATTTGCATTCAATATAAAATATCAAAACAAGTGGAATAGCTTTTCTCAGAACTTCGCATTTCTTTGCCATTTTTGGAGTTATTTTTAACCAACATCAAAGTGATTTTTAGTGGATTTTCAGCTGACTTTCAGTTCACACAAGTGTCATAGCAGAGTAACCACAGATGTAGTGTATCACATTAACTATGGACATGTTCCACTAACATTTAACAACCAAGTGTCAAAATGCTTTAGTCTTCATTTTGAACAATATATCTATTGTTTTACAATTTTAAATATTTTTGTGAAATGTTTTGCTTGAAAATAAATGCCACTTTGTATGAAATTGTGTTATCTTATGCAATATTATTCATATATTTCTAAGTATTAAATATTTTGGGGGGTTGAAAAAAAAAAAAGTCTTGAAGGACTCTGTCTGAAGTCAGCCTTTACATCATCTTTATTGAGTTATTTCAACATCAATAAGTGATCTATGGTGACCAAATTTGATGATCCAAAAGACCTGTTAAAATGCTCTAACTGTCATTAAATCTGCTAAGCTCTTTAAGTTCCACAATGTCTCTCGCTTGACTGATGAATCAGCCCCACCTCTGTAGGAGAGGAGCTGCACATCTGCTCCTTTTAAGGGAGAAGAGAGGGCCTGCTGCCCCCAGGAATGCAGGACAGGGGCATGCGTTTCCCTTAATGAGGATATCTGCGAGCTCTCTGGTCCCTTTTGCCCGTCACACTGCCATGGCTTGATCCGCTTTGGGCTCAAATACCTGCTGGGCTGTCTGTCAACGCAGCCTTCCCTAAACCCCTCACTGATGGCCTTTCCTCCTGTTTTATCCTTTGACTTTCTTCTTGAAAGCCCCGAGTAAGCCATCACTACGATATACCAACACTGAGGGGGCTCCAGGGAGTTCGGCTTTGGTTAAAGAATAAAGATGTTGAGGGCAAGGATTTTAGCTTCCTGCATAAATGTGGTTGTGATGCTGTTTGTATGTGTATATCTGTTGAGTGCACTTTTATCACTCACCGTAATCTTTCTTGCAATACTTCTTCATATTGATCTTCAGCTTGCCTTTGGAGGCCTTGCAGTAGGAGTCGCAATCTAAATTTGGAGGTTAAAGCAAGAAAGGAAGGAGAGAAGGGGTGAGTTGAAAAAAACAACAACAACAACACAAAGAATGTAAAAGAGAGTACATTGTCTGAAAAAGAGACACTTCTGCAAACTACACATCTTTCCTAAAGCCCTGGCCTGTTGTGACACCCATCTGCCCAGTTTAATTGTGAGGCGCTAATAGGGCTTGTGAGGCATTCAGCGGAGTGTCCTTTGCTCTTTAGAAAAGCAGGAGACAAAAGGTCCCTCTCGTTCTGCTCTCTGGATGTCTGGACCCTCCCCTGCTCTGATGGGAGCCCTCTGAGGCTAAGCGTATTGTGCCACCCAGCGTTTCTTTTTTTTTTTTTTTTTTTTTTTTTTTTAAAGAACCATGCTAATTTCTCACCCTTGTCTCCACTGTCAGTGCCATGATGGGCCTGATTAGGGCTTTTAGAATCACGACTCCACCCGCCCATTGCTGTCAACTCGCCCCGTACGTCTGCCCTAATGCCCTCCTCCCCCACCTCAACCCCAAAGACCATTTCAACCTTTGGCATTTATTGGTTCAGCACTCAGGGAGGTGGCAGTGAAGGGGGAGCAAGTGTTGTCCAAGCACAAAGGGAGGTCAGGAGGAAAATTAGCAGTGCATAAAGTGTTTAAAAAAGCTTGTGTCTAAAAATAAGTGCCTTACAGGTGTTGACAAAACGTGGCATTTCAACACGTTCAGGTTCAAACTCTTGAGCCTTGCAAAGAATTTCAGACCATTTTTGGCTCTCAAGTTAACTCCTTGATAAATAAACAAACTAAGAGCTGGGCTTGCTGCTTTGATGCAGTACAATAGTAAAATTAATTAATTACAAATACCTCTTTGAAACACGCAGATGTTTAGATGGAGAAGATTTCTTTCTATTGCCTGGCATTCCCCTTACACCCCACACATTGTCATGGCCTTCTTTTAGTGGATGGATGCAATGAGAAGACGGAGGAGGGGGAGAGAAAACCTTTTAGCTCGCCTGCATCTGAACAAACTTCATTGTTTCGGCCGACCTGCACTCCATGCCTGCCTTTTACTTTCTTTTGGACTCTCTATTCTCTCAGTGTGAATAAGGTTGCCCGGGCAACGGAGGAATCAGGAAAAAAATGCCAGTGAAAGTAGTCACAGCGAAGTGCTTGTGTGAGGGATTCGAAGGCAGACTGCAGCTGGGGGTGGGTGGGGTTGGGCGAGTCAAACCATGCAGACTATAGATTCGAAATGGCAGAGAAACTGTAAACTAAATGAAATTGAGAGTCCATACAGTGGCAGCTTAATTTCCATTTAAATGAAGACTGCAGAGAAAAGTTCTTTGTTTTCCTGTAACCCTATTTAATGCCATCATGATACTTCCCTTTGAAAACCATAATTTCTCATTAGCTCTCTTTAAGGAGGTGATGAGCACCCTGAGATTCCTATTTAAAGACTTAGACCCCCACAGCAAAGACAAATATAATCATTGTACCCCCTCTTGAGTTAGGGGAAGTAGGGTTAGCTTGCCGTCCTGTCATGATGCTCCCACGGAGGCCGATTTCACCTTAATGGATGTTTTTCTGCCGTCTTTTCAAGCGAAAGCAGTGTATGAGAGGTTTTGGGACTGCATCCAGTGTCACTGCAAGTCGTGCCAGTGAGTTAAAGAAAGCTGCGCGTGAGTTTAAATGTGAGGCTTGTTTGACACTGAAGAATGAGTGGAGGGCACCAGTAACATGCTGACTGTGGGGACTCCTGTGGGGAAACATTTGTGGACGAATTCTCTGTCACTAGCCTAAGAATTAATTTGATGGTCTGGAGATTCAGTGAAGAACACCTCCTTACCTAATGAGTTTGTGCTATTCAGTGCACAATTGGACTCACTCAGCACTTCTGTGCTCACTGAAAAGCACTGACATCTAACACTGACAATCTAACCTGCGGGGTCTTTCAGTACTTAGAGACAGGAAAACACTGTACTCTGCTGATACAAAAAACAGCCTAAAGCTGACCTGAGGTCTATTTCCAGTTGAACCTCTGATGGAACGGACAATGCTATTCATGCACACATCACAGATCTGGGAACTGTAACAATGAGGTGTGAGTAAGCGCACAGGGGGAAGGCTTTGTCTGTGCAGAATGAGACTGATTGAGAAACAAATTGTTGCAAATAAAGCATGTAATTAGATTATAACCAGAGCCCCAAGCTCCCACTGGGGCAAAGACTCAATGGCAAGCTGGGCCTTTTCCAAACCGAACTATGTTCTCTCTCTCTCTCTCTCTCTCTCTCTCTCTCTCTCTCTCTCACTCTCTCCAAATACCTTTCTCTTTCATTATTTTCATTGAGAACTTTGAGAGGAAAATAGCTGTCTTCTGAACTCTGACAATGGGTTAAAGAAACAGACCAGACAGCGCATGCAGTTTTGATTCAGGGTTTGTTTTGGTCATGGTGCCATCACATTAATGGACAGCAAATGGGTAGAAATCAACTTCATTACTGTAAATGAAGCACATAGATGTGTGAGGAAGATCGCAACCTGACAGTCTTTCAATGTGAAATTGCAGAGAGGAGAGGCAAGCTTTAAATTAGACAAGAGCTTTGCATTAATGATGAGATACTAATTCAACACTATTCACTCTCTTTCTGTTTCTCTCTCTCTGTAATTCTCCTTCCTCTCCCTCCCTCTATCTCTCACTCCTCATTTTGTTTGTCCCATTTATAATCATTGAGGGCCTTGCTGAATTATGTGGTACCATTTGGTCTTACAAGGGCGATAGTGATAGGTGGTTATGTAAAATGTTGCTGATATTTTGAAAAACATGCTCGGGGTGATCCAGTAGTCCCTTCCATACATACAACTTCAGTAAAACAACTAAACATCCAGAAAATTCATGAAAATTGAGCAATATCAGTAACATTGATGTTACCTTTTTTTAAGGGTTTATAAAGAAGTTCATTAATGACTAATAAGTCATTTACAAATGCATTATAAATCATTGATATGTGGTACATCATCTTGGTCATAGGATGGACTACACTTTCTTTAAATGGAATACATAGACAATAAATTAATGCCAAATAAAGCCTTCATCAGCCAAATAACAAAGGACAATGTATCTATGTGCACTTCCGCAGTTATGTTAGTATGGACTTCAAAACACTTTATCATTTATTTTACAATTCGTACAAAATCCTTTAGTTTAAACATTGTCCACTAACATCTACCTAGTGTACTTATTTAAACCATTACTCGTATAACACATAGATAACTAATATTGGCATTATATTCATGCTGTTTAGCCAGAGAGGAACAGGTCCTCTCGGTGAGCCTGGTTTCTCCCAAGGTTATTTTTCTCCATAAACCAACATCTTATGGAGTTTTGTGTTCTTTGCCACAGTCGCCTTTGGCTTGCTCATGGGGGGCCTAAAGATAAAGATGCTATTTGCACCCCAGTGAAAATAATGGTATATGCTATTTACACACCAGTGCAAATAGTGGCAGATATTATCTGAACCCCAACCCTAGTGCAAATAATGGTGGATACTAATTGCACCCTGGTGCAAATAGTGTCAGATATTTGTCTACTGTCCTCCCAGACACAGGTGTAACATTGTTATGGACCATGATCAACATGGACGGGTTAAGCCGTTGCACACCATCTCCAGGATGAGAGCGGGGTCTGAGTTGGGGTGGCAAGTGTGGTGGCGAAGCTCATTTTTAGGGTGGCAGCTGACACCCTTCTGACCCCGCCCCTGAACAGTTCACATTCACACACTGTCTTTACACTCCACGCCACTGCAGTGACATCTGTTGTTTAGTTTGTTGTATATTTCTGTGTTTTCATTAGACTATTGGGATGCAAATAGCTGCACTGTGTGGCAAATGCTATTTACACCCGGGTGAAAATAGACACTCTGTTTTTTTTTTTTTTTAAGGCATAATCTACAATCACATTATTCAATTAAACCACACATTGAGGACTTTAAGACTCTGCAAACATTACAGATTATTTTTCTGTTAGATTGGGATTTTGTGTAAAGCTACTTTGAAACTTTTGTCAATGATTGTGTATTGTGACAAGTGCTGTACAAATAAAAATATAGTTACATTTTCATTGGTTACTAATGTCCATAAGTGTTATTAAGCATGCACTTTTCTCGATACAGCACAATTGTGGGTGTGATATTAATTTTATAATTAGATTTATAAACAAGTTAATACAGAGAATCCTGCAATGTAGACAAAATACGGGCAGTTATTTTGTCTATTTTCGCTCCACTAATGAAAATAGAACCAAACGTGGCCAAAGCAGAATAACCGACTAGCAGCCTGTCTAAAATGGTGCAAACACAGACAAATGGAACGATACTACCAGTGAAGCATCCCAGTGTTGATATATTAAATATCAACACTCCTGGTACATCGCTTGTCCCATCATTACAGAGGACCAAAACTAACTTATCTAAGATTTGATAAACACTATGTCAGTTTTGGAGAATGGAGGACATAGACTGATCTCCTTTTTCACCCCAAAATGAAAATTCTCTCAACATTTACTCACCCTCATGCCATCCCAGATGTATATGACTTTCTGTCTTCTGCAGAACACAAACAAAGATTTTTTGAAGAATATTTCAGCTCTGTTGGTCCTCACAATGCAAGTGAATGGTGACTGGAACTCAGAAGGTCCAAAAAAGGACATAAAGGCAGAATAAAAGTAATCCATGTGACTCCAGTGGTTAAATCCATATCTTCAGAAGCAATATGACAGGTGAGGGTGAGAAACAGATCAATATTTAAGTCCTTTTTTACTATAAATCTCCACTTATGATCAGTCCAATGAAAGTCACATCCACACCAGTATGTGGAAGTGAAATTGAAAGAACTTAAATATTGATCTGTTTCTAACCCTCACTTATCATATTGCTTCTGAAGACATGTATTTAACCACTGGAGTCACATGGATTACTTTTATTCTGCCTATATGTCTTTTTTGGACCTTTTTCTGACCACCATTCACTTATATTGTGAAGAACTACAGAGCTGAAATATTCTTCCAAAAATCTTCATTTGTGTTCTGCAAAAGAAAGAAAGTCATCTGGGATGGTATGAGGGTAAGTAAATTATTCATTTTTGGGTGAACTACCCCTGTGTATGAGTGTAAAGGAGGGTGTGTGAGGGATTATAAGGGGTTTGGGAGTGGTGACTCACACCATAACTGACCTCGTTACACAATATGTGTTTTGTCTGAGCCACGCAATCAGAGGTATTGCAATGCATTCCTCCCCTCCATGTGGTTGTGCCGAAGACATATTAATATCATTCTCTTCCTTTCCTCCCTCAAATTTCCCTCTCTTCTCTTGCCTTTCCCCCGTTTTGTTCTCATATAGACACCTGCTACACAGCTGCCTGCAACACCCCCTTGTGTACAGGAATGTACAGGTTCTCTCTCTCTCTCTCTCTCTCTCTCTCTCTCTCTCTCTCTCTCTCTCTCTCTCTCTCTCTCTCTATCTATCTCTCTCTCTCTCTCTCTCTCTGGGCAACTGTTAAAGAGCAGGGTGGAGGTACCCTGATAAGAACATCTGTTAGCAATAATCTATCGGATGAGGTCATATTTTTCTGCCGAACTGTGCTATCCTGAGGTGAGCTTTGGGCCCGAGTGAAGGTATAATGTATGCAGTCCCATAGCAGGATGTCTGGGTGGTCTGGATCGTCCATTTTGATGGGAGCACTCAAATATGTCTGTCCTGTGCTCCACCTCTCCATCAGCTTGATTTGGAATGCTGCCGTTTCCATGGAGAGCTGCTTTCAAAACCAGATGGGTCGAACGTTGTAAGGGCTCAAAATCAGGGGTGCCCACTTTGACTGGATGGAATTTCATTGCCATTTTTGCTAATTAATTATGATTTAAAATATATATATATTTTTGTTGGAAGCTGACATGTCCTGTCACAGTGACAGGACCATTTAAAATTAACTACTGAAGGCAAAAAGGTGATTAAAAACATTGAAAAGAAGAAATGGTGACACAATATACAATACACTTTCTATAGTTTTTATCCTAAAATCTTGATAAAAATCAAGAACAATATATGCATCAACTGTCCAAATACAATTGGGATTATAGATTTCAGGCCAAACAAAGATTTAATTATTTTTCTAACAGATTAGAAAAGTTGCATTTCATTCATTTTTCTGACCTGAACATTTAATTAGGGCTGGGAGTTGATTGCAAAATTAATTGATTCTTTGATTCGAAAGTCGACTCCAAATCTCCAAACCTGCTCAGAGGTGTGACATGATCTTTTGTTATTTATATTATCAATCATAAATAGTGTAAAGCATGCTTTATATTCCATTGTTTATTGTAAGATTTCACTTTGTCTCCCACTTTGTCTTAATCGAGAAAATTACTCTCGAATCGGCTCTTGGAATCGATTCCATCAATTGTGAAAACTTGGAGTCGACTTTTTAACAAGTGAAAAGAACAATGCTAATTTTAAAGCTGCACTACATAACTTTGTGCTCTCTAGCGACATCTGTGGTTAAAATTCCAAACTGCAAGCAATTTGCGGAAGAACACTTTACGTCAGTCATGTTTCGACACTGCTGTACTGGTGGATGAATCTCATGATTTGAGCTTAACATGATGGGAAAATATTCAGAGCCAGAGTCATTATGTGCTATTTTCATGTTGATATTATTATGTTATATGATGAAACATTTAAAAATGAAATATTACTTGCTTTTATGAAGATAAACAACACTCTTATTTACATATTATAAAAAAATTAATTTTACACGTATAGCGCTTTTCTGACACAACACTCAAAGAGCTTTAACATAGAGAACAGGGGACTCTCCTGAATCACCACCAGTTACCAGTATATTTTAATATGTTTATTCAAGTGTTTTATTAATGTTTGTATTGAAGCCTACTACACTTATCAGTTATCGTGATATGGTTGATAGGAGTTCAGTGTGAGACATTATTTTTACATTATGTACAACCCAGTGTACAATGAAATCACTGACGAAAACATTTGTTGACAAAGGGTTTTTTGATTTCGTAAACAATATTGAAGACAAGACGAAAAAGGCGCATCATTACTATAATTAAATTATTTTTATTAAAGCATACTGTTGTTGATATTACTGTTGTTGATGCTGCAAGATATTAACAGTGCAAGATATAAACAGAAGAAGAAACATCTTGAGAAGCTGTAAATAGAAGATATTAGATATGGATTAATCTAATCCATTAATCCAATATATTGTGGATTTCTCCGCTTGAGCTGCGTGAGTTGAACGCGCTAACACATCCATAATGAACTGCTTTAAAACGAGGTAAATACTTCATTCAAAAGCATCCAATTTTTTCACAAGATTCTTCAATATATCCACAACATTTATAGAACAACTAACATCTGCACAGTAAAACGAATGAACAGGTGAACTTGAAAAAAATGATGCGCTAGACAGAATATGGGCAATTTGTGTTGTTTCCATAAGAAACAGGCTACATGCAATGTAATATCCTTTCACAAAAAATTTACAAGTCTCAAAACCATGAAGAATTTAGAATACAGGCTAACTTCTAAAAAGTAGCTCATACTTCAGTCTATACATTATTATTTCAGGAGCTCAGGATTTTCACTATAAGACAGTATGTAGTACATACTGTACTGTATGTTTGATACATGTTTACATTACAAAATGTTTATATTGTTTAAATATTTGATTAAAGTTTGGTCTGTTACAGTTTTACACTTTTGTCCATTTTGCATGTCATCATCAAGTAAAAGATATTTTAGTTGACTAAAATTATATGCCATTTTTGTCAGTGAAAACTGACTAAAATTAATGAATATGACATGACAAAATATTGACAATTTTTAAAGGAAATTTTCATCAAAAGACTAAAACTGTAACTAAAACTAAAAACTGTGAAAAAAATAACATTGTACAGCCTTAGTTGATAAAGCAAATTAAACTGTAATAACTGTAAATTAAAAAATACACTTAATTAAAAATGAAAATAAT